>NW_017259212.1:3061419-3063794 GCF_001594045.1 Atta colombica | reverse complement strand
TCCGCCATCACTGAGAGTGACTACATTATTGTAAGAAAAACTTTTATTAACTCTCTTCATTAATGATTATCAATAATTAATTTAATAAATTAATAAATCAATAATCAATTTAATAAATTAATAAAAAAGTGTTTGGTACAAACTTTAAAATAAACATATTACATCAATTTATAAAGATTTTTATTTAAACCGTTATGTTTTCAATTTTCTGTCTATAATATATGATGAATCTATAATATATGATGTGTTTTATAATAAGGTTGCGTAAATTTATAAATAAATTCAGGATACAAAAATAATACAAAAAGTATTTATATAAACATTTGTATTAGCTGACATTATTTCTGAACTACACATTTTCATCAATTCTCATTACAAACTGAGCTAGATACACACATTTTTTTTGTCTTTAGTTAATAGTAAACATCTTAAATTAAACTAATAATAATATCTGAATTGAATCAACTAGGTTCAGTTTGTAATGAAAATTAGTAAACACAAAAATACGAAAACATTGTAACTGATAAGATTGTACAGCTTTTACACGAAGCAAATGTTGTCACGATACGACAGCTCTAGAATACCATATTGGATTAAGAAACGGTAAAGATCTCAATTTAGAAATTTTTTTTGGAATATCTGAATTGAATCAACTAGATTCAGTTTGTAATGAAAATTAGTAAACACAAAAATACGAAAACATTGTAACTGATAAGATTGTACAGCTTTTACACGAAGCAAATGTTGTCACGATACGACAGCTCTAGAATACCATATTGGATTAAGAAACGGTAAAGATCTCAATTTAGAAATTTTTTTTGGAATTTTTTTTTGACGTTTTCGACATAAATTCTATCTTTATTCTTAATTCTACATATTGCGTATGCTTTAATCTTGGAAAAAGATTTTTGAATCTATATAAAAAAGGAAAAAAGTAATTTTTATACAAAAATCATATTATGGTTTAGTCAGTAATACAGCCGGCTTTAGGATCCCCTCAAGATTGATTCCATCAAACAAGATGCGCGTAATTTACTTAAACATCAATCTCAATTTATGGATCTACAGTTTGTCACCAAGCATTAAATTATTGGTAAATCTTAGTAAGAACACATATAGTTTACGTCTTACTTGGAACTTTTACTCCTTGCAAGTTGTACTGTAATTAATTCAATTCAGTATTCCTATTCAGTATTACATGTGATTATTATATTATATTATATTATATAATTACATTATACATTTCACCAATGTACAGAGCTCGTGTTATATTGGTATCAGATATTATTACATGCTTTTATCAAGGATTTCAAGATTGCTGGTAAAGGACAAGTTTTCGTTACAGATTGCTCATAGTACTTTCGTCGCCCGGTTAGAAATCAGTTAAAGAAAATTGTATTATATGAAATATGCTAACTTGCTCTTTCTATTTGCATATATATTTCTAGTTGCATATAATGTTTTTTTTCAGTTCGTAAATGCTGAGATTAATAATACCGAAGGCTACTACCATTATCAAAGAAGGAAAGAATATTATTTCGTACAGTGTACTGCATGCATCGTTGACATTACAATTTGAATAGCATTCTACGAACAACCTCGTGATCTTTCATACTCTTCCATACTTGTGCGCAATCTCCATTTATATAACCTGAGCGAAATTACCACCTGCACTATGTAACACAGATACGAAATCAGATTAAGGAAAATTATTTCTAACGATCGCAGGAGCTACTGATATTATCACAATATTTGTTTGACGATTAACTACTTAGATAGATTACTATCTTTCTCCAATTTAATTAATCGCTAGAATAATACAACTTTTTATTCTTTCTAGATATAAGTTTTTTTTGTAGATAATTTTATTTATATATATTGATTAAAGAGGTAGGCACTTTAATTTTAAATTATTTTAAATGTTCCTCGTCCCAATCCTATTTATACTTACAATGAAAAACCTTTGGAAGCTATATAAGCGAAAATGTTATATACAAAATTGTTATATACAAAATTGGATAACTGAATATGGATTTCAAATGATAGTGAGGAACATAACAGTTCCCAATTTATTTCAAAATCTTTGATACAAGAATACCTTTACATGTTAGGAACTAGGAACAGAGAAATTCAATCAGTTACGTAATTGATATTGTCAATCGATCATATTAAGGTGGCACAAGGATATAGATAATGCATATTAGAATCGATAAAGCCATGTAAAATGTTTACATAATTTCAAATCGTTTCGTATTGTTACTGGTTGTACAACCGAATATTTTGTATATTACATATTAATATATATCTTTAATATTAATTATTAATATATATCTTTAGGATTAAAAGCCCTAATTTAATTAAGATTTTTTTAATTA
>NW_017259212.1:3057445-3061337 GCF_001594045.1 Atta colombica | reverse complement strand
TTATTATAAATTCTACGATATATATTATATACGATATATATTATATTATATATTCTAACAAAATTTTCTTAATTTTTATGTTAATGCTTTTTTATGATAACTCAACGAACACATCATTGCTGTATAATATAAATATACACGTGTTATATGGCATATTATATTATTAATTATGTAATTAATTATAATTGATATGTGTTAAGAATCAGATAAAATTTAAAATTTATTTATTAGTTGTAGCATTAGAAGCATGTTTCGCAAGTGAATACATTGTATCGTAGACACAAACACGAAAGTTCAAAGATATAAACTTTGACTATGTATTCAATACTTCTTATCACATAGATGTGTATATCATCACATCACAAGAAATCGAGCCGCTTATAAATCTTCGAATAAGGTGATTTGATATCGGATATGGTATACAAATGCTTCTCTCTATCAGCCAAAACGTTCCCTCGTTTATCCGTTATTCGCGCACCACAAACTAACGAAGGGATGCGAAAGGTCACACGCCAACCAGATGGACAGCCGATAGAGACTCGACCTGGCTTCTTTCTTTATAAAATGGGTCAGAACTTGCTCACGCGGATAGGAAGTGACGCTACCACGAAGATCGTAGGCACGGAATTTCAAGTTTCACCACAGTTAAGCTCTTGAATTTTCTAGCATTCTTCGCGATGCATACCTTCGTACTGATTTTTCACTCAAAAATCATATATCAATTTAAAATGTTATAGATAATTAAATATAATTTAACAAGAATAATTTAACAAGAGAATAATTTAAGTAAAACTGTAAAATATATTGTTAATAATTATATAATAATTATATAATAATTATATAATAATTATATTTATAATTATATTGTTTAATAGTAACAAAAAGGATAATATTTCTTTACAATCTTCAAACTTGAAATCATCAACTTTCATTGTCGATTATTTTCTGCAATACTAATTGAGTTCTTTGTGCGTATTATTTTATGTCATAAGAATTATTTTGTCAAAATAATCGTGTTTGAATATGATTTAAAGTAGCTATAAGTAATCAATAATTTTGTTTGTTCAAGGCAAATTTTTTAAATACTTTTGCCTTCAAAATATACATTTCAACTTCAATAAGAGATTTGAATAAATTATTCCTAATATATATAATATATATATTAATATATATAACATTTTAATAAAAATCGAAGAAATTACAATTTATTTATGAAATAATTATGATATTTTTTTGCTCAAACTTCTAGAAAACATTTAAAAGGCGTAGCCTTTACATAGCCAAGCATTACAATCTCTACAGTATAGTTTTTGATATTATCTATAAGTTACAAAGAAGTTTCACAGCGCGAAGTTCTCGCAGAGGTCACGATTCGGTTTAATAAGTTCGTGTTTCTTGCGCTGCAAAATGTTCTCGCCCATGCATAAGCGTCGTCGGGAACTAATGCAGGAAGAAAATTACGAACGGTCTGAGATCTGATACTGCGGCCCATTGCACCACGTAATTTCCTACATAATTTCAGGCCGACTTGCACAAGCTTGCGCTGATCTAGGACGCCGTAGAAAGTTCGTGTCTGATATCGCTTCGCACATCCGTGACGAAAATCGTCGTTGAGAAAGACGTCAGCGCTGAGGAATGCAAAGAGCTGATGCAATTTGCGGCCGCCATGCTGCGAACACTAGGGTGAGCATAAATCCTCGACTCGGTTCTGTGCTCACCCGCATCTGAAAGAAGTAACGCGGAACGCGCGTGGATTGTGTCGCAACGATTTTCTTGCGACCCGCGTATACTTGCATACCAGATCGCGTGTCCAACATTATCGCCCTTATGTGTCATGCGTTATATGCTGACGGAGGCCAAGGTCATGCCGACCAAACGCGCGAGAATACGCAACGATCCATCAGGCGAGAAAATCGTTTTTGATCGAATTTCTCGATCAAGCAAAACAACATTTACTAAAGACATTTATTAAAGAAGTTGTAGAGAGGACTATATATAATAATTTTAAAAGGATATTTATTATAAAATTTTTCTATGCGCAATATGTAAAAAAAAAAAAAAGTTAATTAATTTTCTTTTGTAACAATTTATATATACAACAAATATCTAATTTAATAAAATTAAGAAAATAGTTTATCCAATATTTTTCTTATTTGTAATTACGTCTCTTATATCAAATTGTTTACTAAAAAAATTTAATTTATGAAATTTAATTTTATTTAAATATGATACAATCTTTTATATCAAAATTTTTTACTAAAGATTTAATTTAGAAACTTAATTTTATTTAAAAATAATAAAATTAGAAATAAAATTAATTTTAAAAACGCAACTAAATTTTTTACAACTAAATACATATTACTATAGACGATTTCGTAACTTAATTAGATCTTACAAATATGTTGATAACATATATTACGTGATATTATATATGAAAAGTGAATGTTATGGAAAGAACGGGTTACGTTTAAGTGTTCGTTAAACTTGCGCACTTTTCTTATCAGATTTCGCAGAGCTGCCGCAAAATGTGACGCCCGATCGTATCTGCAGAATAAGTGTTTTTTAACGCGCATGCCTGACGGACATCTCAGATTTATACATATATATGATCGCAGCGCATTTTATTTTTACGTTTCATAAAATGACGTTCACTACCAGCAATTGCTATTTAAATGAATTTTGTATACCGAGCACGCAGCGTTCCTTTGAATTTATTAGCATCTATTTATGACGAAAAAATTTATACATAACAAAAGATATACGAGGAGGAAATAAGACATCGCGCGACATTTGCGAATATAGTCGAGTTATCTTTCTGCGATGACCTCATTATAAGCATCCGCTTGATTAAGTATTTTCCATCTCCTTCGAAGCAAATAATTATTATTATTACGTATATGTATAATATTCAACGTTTTAGTGTTTAAATATCAATACGATAAAAAAGTCACGTAGAGCTGACTGTCATATGTTTCCACGAAAGCTGACATAAATATGTGCATTCATTATCGTTATACAATTAAAAATTCGCAAAGTTTTACCGACGTATACATGTATGTATATATGTAAGTGGTGCATATTTATAAATTGTATTTTATATATGTGAGAAAGAAGTCCGTATTGCCATCTACCAAAAGAATCGCAAACTTACTGTTTCAGTGATTCAGTTATATTATATGAATGTAGTTTTCAAGATTTACACCAAATTATTTATATAACATATTTTATTTAATGCTATTATAGCCAGTAACACTTATAAATTGTATTTAATCTTATTTATAAAAATTATTTTTATTACGAATCAAACAAAAAAGATTATGACTAAACATAAAAATTTCTTATCATTATAAAAACCATAAATAATTTCTTTAATACTATGGCAAACATAATTATGCATTTGAAACAAAGTTTAATAAATGTTGTTTCAAATGCACAATTATTTTTGTTACATTCTGTATATGCAGACTTTTCATTTATGCGGAATATAATATTTCACTAAGTGCTCTCTACACTTCCTATATCATTTTACTTTACAACATGCAACACGTAGAGAACCCAATTTGGACATGGGCCAGAAATTTTCCAAAACTCAAAGACACACACGTCTCTTGGAACCAATGCAATTACCATTTGCTGATATTCAGACAGATTTGTCTGGAAATTTGTAGAGAGTAACGAATCGTTCCACGAAAATTTGGTCCGATGCATGGAGAACGAATTTTCCTCTTTTCTGCCTCTCCAATATTTTACCGCAAAATTCATCATCTATTTGATGTATGATCGCGCTATTTGAATTTTTATGGTTTCAAAGGTAAAATTTTCATGGTACTAAAATTTGTATGATTTCAAAAAGCACAGAGAAAATACATATAAAGTTAAAAAGCTTATATTT
>NW_017259212.1:3055261-3057345 GCF_001594045.1 Atta colombica | reverse complement strand
AAGACAAAATTGTAGGATAATGTAATTGTTTGTAATAAAAAAATATAAAAAATTAATATACATTATTTAAGTTATATATGAATTGTATATATATTTATTTCGTAGGACAAATTTTAATTGTAAAACAACGTCCACACAAAAAATCATATATTTTACTGCAATGTATTTTCATGTATTATCACGAGCTAAACAAAAATGCTTAAGCAGCTGAGCAAGTATTTTATACGTCTACCATGTATTAACCAAGGGTAGCTTCAACTAAAGGGCGAATCGGGAAGGGCGCGATCCGTTCGAGGGGTTGATGCGTAAAGCAGGAATATACGGTTTACCAGCTAGCGACGCCAGTATCGATCAGCCGCACACACGTGTAATTCAGCGGTGTCTGGATTCGACGACGATTCCCGACGATGATTATCTATCTAGTCTATATTTCCAATCTATATTTAGAAAAGGATTCAACGTCAAGGACACAAATAAGGAATATTTTGCTTGCAAATACATATTATATATTTTCTTAAAAATATTAATTTCTCTAAAAATAATATTTTTATCACAAATAAAACAAAAAAAAAGATTTAAAAAACAAATTTTTTAAGATATCTAATCTTTCTGTTGTAGAGTAGCATCTAGAGTTGTATCTAATATACCTATAAAAGTACATAAAATATTACATTTTTTAAAAATGATATTGCGTAATATATAACATATATATTTAGAATTAAATTGAAAATATAACGCAGTTTTTATCGAACAAACTTATCTGTATTAAAAAAGAGATATAACAAATTCAATTCAGTAAATTTTTTCTTAATGTCTTATCAAAAAATATTTCAAGATTATTGTATCAAGTGCATTAATTAATTTAAAATTATATTTAATACAATTTATATAAAAATGTATACTTACATTTTTTAAATTATACAAATGCGAAAACTGTGAACTTTTATTATTCATGTTTCTTTTATTTTCAAGTTAAACACATTTTATTTTTTGGAGTTAAAAACAAAGTTGTTTTATACGTGACATCAATATTCATAGCAATGATGTTAGCAGTGCTTTTATTTATTTATAATGTTTAGATAAATAAATATCTTCATGCTTATCTATTTAAATATTATAAATAAACAAATAATTAAACTGCTAATTTATTCCTTCATTAA
The DNA here is from genome assembly GCF_001594045.1 of Atta colombica. NCBI lineage: Eukaryota > Metazoa > Arthropoda > Insecta > Hymenoptera > Formicidae > Atta > Atta colombica. The sequence goes on along the minus strand of NW_017259212.1, from coordinate 3,056,185 downwards.
TCGACAATTAATCACTTTATAAATATATCTCTCTTTCGAAAAATTGTATTACTACTATCAAAACAATCTATAAAATATTTTATTTATTCTTGCAAAAACGTATAATAAACTTACAACGTATAAATGTATATAAATCATATAAAAAATACTATTCTGATTTTTTTTAGAAAAACAGAGTCCAGATGCCAATACTATCAATGCAAGTTTAGTATTAATGCAAACGAATATCGGCGGAAATGTTAATTTAACGGACAAAATATGTCCTTCATACCCCCTTAGTCGAAGATAATTTTATTGATAAACGTCGATCATCCGTAATAGTTTGACGTGTATATGTGTATTGTTGAAAGATCATATGTGAATAACAGTCTACGTTTGCTATTATATTGCACATTCGAAAAATAAGAAATTATTGCAAACAAATAGGAATAGAAAAAGACTAAATAAACAGAAACGGCAGGGGAGTAAATCGCAATAAGAAAAGAAAAATATCCAAGTTGCTGAGCTGCAATCTGCATGGATTATTAGGTTCAAAAAGCTTAATGCACAAAGGCCGCTCAAGGCTACTGGTTGCAGAAAAAGCGAATATCAGAAAAAAGAAAAAAAAGTACATCTCTAAATAAAAAGATGTGCAACTTTTGAATATAATTTTGAAAATAATAAAAGCGTGAGCTTAATCGCCGGAAATATCATAAATGTTTTTCTATTTGCTATTTTAGTTATCGATTCATTTATGTAAAGCAACGGATGTCGCTCGATAAAAGAGATTAACGAGCAGCGATGCTTGGTGTACATTCAGAAACATCTTTTATCATTCTGTCTGCTTCGAGACATTCAATCATGACGGCGCTTTGTATAAATTGCATAATAATGCATGTTCCCTGCATTTATATTGTTAGACACGTTCCATACGTTATACTTTAA
>NW_017259212.1:3051869-3055161 GCF_001594045.1 Atta colombica | reverse complement strand
AATATATATTAAAAAACTAATATGATATATATGAAATTAATAATTAATAATTAATATAAAAATACAACTAATATATTTAAAAATTGGGATTTTTCTGGATAATAATAAAATTTTCTTATATTTTTTTTAGCATATCTTTCTCTTTAAATAATGTAATAATTTTATATTTTAAATATCATCTCGCAAGAAATATCAAAACATTATTATTTCTTGTTATTTACTTAAATTAAACATGATTAAAATATTTTTATATATTGAAAAAAATTTGGAGTCCATTGTTTCATCTCGATATCATATTTTTTCTTGTTTCAAGCACATTATCATCTATTTTTGATGTGATCGTGCACGCTTCAAATGAGTTGGGCATTTCTCTTGGGACTTGCAATTACCAAATGTAATTTCAGAAAATAAAAAGGATACTCTAAACGTACGAGAAGTGCAGGCTCTTTTCAAATAATGATTTAAAAAAGATAAAAAATTGCTAGTAAAGTCTAATTAATATTTGTTCACTTTTCAGCTATTACTTTTTTCAAATATTATTTCTTCCTGTTGACAATTAAAAAAATTTAATGTAATATAATTGAAAGACAATCTAATTAAAGATTATTTAAATTCTTTTTGAAATTTTCTTTAAAATTTTTAACATTAAAATTTCTTGTGTGATATCATATTTTATTTTTGTTGGAACGACTATCATTAATAATACATTAAATAGGTCATATTTATTTGTCATGTTATTTGCAATTTCTTCTGTGAATAATGTAATTTTGCCAAAGCATTCTTTATTGTTATAGTAAATGTTTTTAATGTTTAAAAAAAAGGATTAGATTATAGAATCTCATTAGGAGAATTAACACGTTAACGTTCTTTTCTTAAAAATGAGTAAGGCTATTTTCTTAATTTTAAATGTAAAAATTATATTATAAGTTATTATTCTGTGCCATATCAATATATTTCGAAACTTTGAAGAAGTTTGTTTTGATGTTAAAGAATACAATATATTTAAAAAATATTTATAGACATATTGAGAAACAATAAAAATTTTATTTGTATCTTTTAACTGTAAATATACAGAATAATCTCACATATTTATTATAAAGATTTTTTTGTAAGAATTATTTTTAAAAATATTTCTGTCATTTAGGATATAAATATTAATAAATTGTTAACTTTAAATATTTATTAAATCTTATTAAATTTGTAAATGTCCAATAATTCCGCCTTGATACTTTAGTTGAGTTATCTAAACAGATTAAAAGATAATTAATTATTTAATTAATTAATTAATTACCTTCTTAAATAAGGTATATTATATTGGAAAGCCGTATCATTGATTATTTTTATTGTGTAAGATTATAACAAATTGATTAAAAATAACAAGTGTACAAATGATTTTAGAACTTAAATTGAAATTTGAAAAAATCAATTCTATGATACATTCATATTATTATAATTATTTCAAATACATTTTTATATTAAATAATAACAACGTAATTTAAATACTTACATTTTTCCATTTTTCAATAATAATTATTTTATTTTTCTATGATACATTTTCACTTCAGTGATGATGATGATTATCATGATTATTGTCTTCTTCCGATTCTATTTTATAAGCAGAAAAATATGTTATGCACCAAATGCAGAAGAATACAAATAGCAGCAACCAAGATATGGAATTGAATCTATTCCATCCGAAAATAATCTGACGGATTGATAGAAATTGATTGCCATTGGATTTCGAGCAACAAATTGTTGCGTTACTCTGGTTATCCGCCATGATGTCAAACACTCTTAAATTATTCGACGAGTGACAAAATATTCGACAAGTATTCAGCGATTGATTTACGTCTGCTTGTCTGATAAATACGTACTATCATTATCAAAATCAATCATGAATGCCTTTAATAAATTAGATTAGATTAGATACTGCTTCTAGACAACCGTCAATTATCTGAGAATATAAAAAGGAATGATTGAAGTACCAAGAATTAATAATAAATAAAGAAATTAATCCGGGACTTATGTGTGTGTTTGTATCTGGATATAAATAATTCATTTTTAACAAAATTTGCTGAGAAAAAAATTTATTAAATTTGAATAAATATTTCTTTGATTAGTTTTAGTGAAATATTTACAGTAAATAAATATTTAGAGATATGAAAAAATAATAGTTGGATCAAACTAATGATTTTTGTATCTAATAAATATATGTTTACATTTAGTAAATATTCCGTTAAAACTGTTCAAAGAAATTGAATTTGTTAAAATTTAGTAAACTTTTTTTTTAATATAACCTGTGCACAATTATAGTAGAATATTATATATATATATATTATTAACTGATTATTTTAATAGAATAAATAGTTATTTAGAATAAAATAATTAATTATTAGCATATGATTGAAAAATTATCAACTTTAATGTTTAAAAAATGTATTTACGAACAACAATCTGTATTGTCATTATTAGCTTTGTCCCATTGGAACAACCAATATCCAAGAGCTGTTCCAGTTCCGACAGCGATGCACAGCCAATAGTTGTATGTCATAAAAATAAACATAAGGAAATAGCCAAGCACTATTTGGATTACATGCAGAAACGTTTGAAAGAAATGCACTCCGGAAAACAACAATGCACTGTAATAATAAACAACGTAATAAAGTATTGTGAACACTTTACGGAAATCATAATTAGTGTTCACACATACTTTCTCGATTTCTTCTGATTCTTTCTGAGAAACGTCGTATGCGCAAAGAGATATTCACTGAAACGATTATGACTCGATTGATAACTTGCATCTTTTTCATGTTTTAATAAATATTTACTCACCGATAAGATTTTAGTCCTTCATATAATGCAGTTAGAAGAATAACACCGATTACGGAACCAATCATTCCTTGAGCGTTATTTATGCGCCATTCTTCAAACAGAATAGTTTCCGCGACGCCGCCATGAAATGACATCTGTAAAAAGTGTTTGATTATAATAATTACGCTTATATTTAATAGAAAAAAGGCATGATAAAAATTTCAGGCTACGTCATCAGCATTCTGCATCTTACCTGCATCTTGTCTTAAGATATTACTACCAGATACTTTCGTAAAAGACAACACGAGCTTTATGATATCGTCGTGCGAATAAGTTTTCAGACTGTTATACAGCTGTATCTTTATCAAAGATATCTTATCTCTTATATCTACTTATACTTACGTTAGGAGTTTGAAGAATCAGAAAAATCTATTTGATATAATGGATATTTTAACATTTTATTTATTTCTTATTTAAAAAA
>NW_017259212.1:3049332-3051769 GCF_001594045.1 Atta colombica | reverse complement strand
TATGTAATTATACCAATAAAAAATAAAAAATCTAAGAAAGATAAAGAAAGAAAGAAAATTAAGTTATAATTTTTAAATTGTTCACAAATCATATTCCACTTTACAGAGATTGCGCAAAATGTTGTTTACTTTATAGGGCGTCTAATAATAGTATATTATGTAATCAACGTTACCCCTTTTTTGTATAAAAGAAAAATTGTATCATCTCTTAGAAAAAATCTCAGTAAAAATTTCATATATCAGCAAGAGATAAATATTTTTATATCAGCATCCTCCATCTTGTGGGAGCCTTAAAATGTATACGACGTTACCAGCTGTGTACTATGTACACAGTAAAGTTACTAACTCAAAGAAAACAGATAAAAAGGAAGATACTAAGTATCTGTGTTTCATTACAAAGAGCACTTCTACTTGAAAGGTACTTAATACTTAAGATAATTAATAAATAATGTGCGACTGTAGAAATATCATAAAAATTATTCTACTAAAAGAATTTTGTGAATCTAGGTAAAAACCTAGATTAGAATGACAGCCAAAAGCTGCATGAAAATTATGCATATTGAAACATTTTACGCAATAATTTACTCTGAAAAATCCTTAGGGATTGCTGAAAATGTTTAATAAATTTAACTAATAAATAAAAATATCAATTAATTTAAAAATTAATTAATAAAATATGATAAAGTAGTGCTTGGTTTGTAGTTCTTTATTTGTCTTTTTAATATACAATTTAATTCTAGTAATAATATACTCGAACAATTTAATTATAAATTCCTAACATTGCTATCAATATTTTTATGAAAGCTAGTCCTAAATTAATTTAAATTTTTAATTAAAATGCAATCATGTGCAAAAGCCACATTGATATCACTCATTTATATTGCACGTCAGTTAAAATCAACTTGCGAATTCGGTCTTGACAGTGATTAATAAAATATCACACAATCGCCAGTGAGCCAAATCCTCACAATTGTGAAAGAGGCAAAAAGTTCTAGATGTTAAATAAATCGATTTCTCTCGTTTCTCTCCCTCTTTCTCGCCAACTTTTTTCCCCCCGTTTGGATGCATACACCGCCACTACTACTACCCTTGCTGCTCGACGATCAACCAAGATGCCTGGCCTGCGTGAACGAGACGGGCGCAACCTGTAGCTGATCCTGACCGACGCGCCTCCCTCCGGAAATTTAGCCACGTTCTCAATCCTCAAAGCGCTTCTGTTCAGTGCCATTCTTACCGTGCGGCTGTTTGCATCGTCAGCCTTTTGCCGAGGAAAACCCCGGCCCACCTTGCACGACCTGCGGATTGTCGTCGGCGGCTACGGCAATGTGTGTTGGATGCAGGTATATCGTTGATGCAACGAAAGACAAATCGCGCACGGAACGCCGCGACGCAACCCTTCGGGGGTGACCATGAACGGTGCCGGCTTACCAAGCTATCGGGGTGAAACTTTAGTTCTGACGATGTGGCGATTGTAAGCTTAATATATCATCCATGTGCATATTACAAACGGAGATATTAAAAATGCGTGCAGATACTGTCGAGAAAGGAGAGAACAGCTGGACGAGTGAATGAGAACTATGTTTATTGATAAAGGATGTGCGATGAACGACTGTCTGTGATTAGTAATCGTCGACGACGAGGGTTATTCTTTTAAGAAACGAATATCGAATATATTACCGAACGTTGAATGCGATCAGAGAAATGTGAGTATCTCTATTTTCTATAGTTTAAGTATAATCTAATGACAATTTCTCACAATTGCACGCGATAAATATAAAATACGTAATGTTTTATGTAAACTCAATAATTATATAGAGGAATAATTCATCAATAAGTAAAACGTTATTCTAAACTTCAAATTGCTTGTATTTCTCCTTTATTCACATTAGATATTAGTATTTCGCTCATTAGCATTTTCATTAAACTATATCTCTTGTTAAATGATTGAGTAGGGTCAATGTTCTATTACGAAATGCTTTTTATATATGCATGTTCTTCAATGCACATATACATGTATGATTGTGTATTTGTGCACACAGCATCCAATAAAATTAAAATAAAAATTTCAATTTTATATTGGATGCAATGTATATGAAAATTGAAATAAAAAGTTCCAATTTGACATTAATTTATTTCTTTCAATTTTCTTATTTTCTTATTAAATTTTATAAAATAGATTTTTATTTCTTACAATTTTTTTATTTCTTGCAAATTTGCAACAAAAATTAAAAAATTTTAATGAAACGTTTATTAAATGTAATGTAGATATAATTATGAAAATTAATGAGTGCAAAATATATTGCAAATTAATATACAGTAGATTAAAGAGATTTATTTTGTAAAGATTTATATTTATAGGATCATTATATCCATAAAAAAAATATATATATATATATATAAGTAGAAATTTATTTACACATATTTAAGTATTATAAGC
>NW_017259212.1:3019489-3049232 GCF_001594045.1 Atta colombica | reverse complement strand
TTTCTATATGTATATATATATATATATATATGTGTGTGTGTGTGAAAGAAATAGAAAAATATCATTAAAGAAATAATGTTTCTTTAAATGTATTTTTTTTTATAATAATTAACATTTTTAATAATAAAATTTCTTATCAAAATGCCGCACGAACAATGATAATAGCGGATGAAAGCTATTATCATTGCGTGCGCAAATATCGTTCATAATGATCGCTATAAGTCGGATCGTAAAATTGCTTTTATGTAGACCTTGAACAGTGATATAGTTCCGTACGTTCTATGATAACAATTGACAATTTCAGATACTTGTTCTCATAATTTCATTGTTTGCATACATATCGCGCTAATTATGTTCTATGTTTTTACTCATTATGCGATTAAATGGTAAGCGTGTAAATATTTCATATAAATATTAATGCTGCGAATTATGGAAGCGATATTTATGCAAGGAAAAACATAGTCAATAAAAATGAACAAATTGTTTTGCAATAACATAATAAAAAATTAAAAATTACAGCGAGGTACTTACAAAAACATGTTATATATGTTATATAGAAAAATAATAATAAAATTTAAAATTATAAAAAAACATTTTATAAAATATTTTATTGTAAATATTTTTCCTATTACTTCTGGCTTTTTTATTATGAATAGATCTCCATTCTGAAAGTATTGATCCAACAGTAAAGCTTGACGAGAATAACTCTTACTACCTCTATTAATATCTCTTTTAAACCACAACCTTAGTATACTTGAATAAAAAAATTATAATAGATAATTCTTAATAATATTGCAGATGTAAGTTGATTGAACGTCCAGTAACTTTTGACAAAGAAAAACATATCGTATTTAAAGTTAATCAACGACATGGAGAATACAAAATAGAAGACTGATTAACTGCTGTCTATAATTTATAAAAGTTATCATGAACTTCTTTAATTTGTAATTATTCAGCCTCGCACAAAGAAACATATGTTCAATTTATAGAAAAAAGATAAAATCTTCGAGCAGCGACGTCAAAGTATCTATATCTTTCTATATCAAAGTATCTATATCTTTCTACTTTGAGTTCAACATGAGATTATATACGAAGAAAGTAATAAAATGTTATTAATTTTTTATTAATTGATGTGCACTACCTTGAAGAAAACGGTTTGATCACGGATCACATTTGTCGATCATTTTTATACAATATCTTTTTCAAATAAAACTGAATGTTTATGCGCAACATATCGTTATATCGGGACCAATGCGAATGCTGTCGACATAAAATATTTGTACATGTACAGATGTACTGTGCCGATGTGTAAATTTAACTGAGACTATCAAAAGAATAACTCGATATAATTTTTGACATGAACATTACGTCCAATATAGGAAAAGGGCGATCGATACCATCGTGAGATATCGTGAGAATATTTGAAGATGGCAGAAGATCTGTGACTCCGACATTTATTTTTCGAGTATAAAGTAGCGATATAAAGTAGCGATAATTAGCAAAACGTCAATCAGCAACAAACTCGAAGTATGTCATTTGACAAACAAAGCGCTTCAGAAACAAAGAAAAAAGTTTCTTCCGCGCGAAACTCCGATTTTGCCGAATAAAAGATCGGTCGGAGTAGACGAGAAAATAGAAAAGTAAAAATAAAATGCCGAAAGGAAGTCCAGGAAAGGATAGCAGTGAGAATATTCAATTGGAGCCTTTGTCTAGGACGCCTAGGCGACATGAATCTACCGATCCTGCAGAAATAGACGTGAAGGCACCGTTAAGACATGCCGCAAGAAAAACCTGCGATTCAGGTACGTAACATTTTATTATAGATCTATTTTTTATTCCTGCACTAGACTGCATTAGAATTCTTTCTCGCTTTCGTTAAATATACCTATATCATGTTTCAAAAGTGTATAGGTATTAATTCAGTCTCACAGAAAACTGACCTCTATACTTTGTTAAATTTTTTACTACAAAGTGCTAGATATATTATGTGCTAGATATTTATATAAATTACATTATGCAAAAACATATAGAACATAATATAATCGATAAAAAGATATTTCAGACGAAAAGATAAAAAACGTACAATAAATTTTATTGATTGGCTGCGTGGTTTTTGCGAGAAACTGTTTCAGGTAGAAATTGTGCACGCGCATTTTCATTGATTATACAGAATTTAGATCGTAACGATCCGCATGATATATTTAGGGTATTTACTTAGATTGTCTGTATGCACGTGTTCTGCTCAAATAATTCTTGTGATTTCATATTATTCAAATTTAATAAATTCCATCTTAACGTGAATACTGCTTAGTTAGATGTTTGAGATAACGCTCTCTTGATGTTCGCGTGACTACATAGATTGCCATACATTTAAAATTTGCAAATTGTTGCCCTTCGTGATTACTCACGATGCAAATCTTACTTAGGAAAATCTAAAGATAGGTATGGCCTTATATGACTTATAAGGAAGAAAGCTTTCGAATTTACGATCTTCATAGTAGTTTAATATATCTCAATTCTTCTCTTATTTATCGCGTCCGCGTGTTTAGCTGATTACCGGAAGATCCACCATACTAATAGTACGTGTTCTGAAAACCGTGTTTCCGAAACCAAATTGACTGAGAAAAAGATCGACGTTTATAACGCTAGCCGATCCTTTCGGGACACGTAACTTCGACGAACATATTGCAGTCGGAAAGGGCATGAATGTTTCAATGCGTTTCGGCCAACGTCGGAATTCGTTTGACCAGATACGACATATATTTTAAAACAACACGAAATTCACTGCGACCACAAAATATCTAAATATCTAAATAACTTATATTATACAACACTTATCTTTTTCGTAGTCGAAGTCTCTCTGGAGCAACGAGAAAAAAATACAAAGGGTCATAAGTTCAAAAGTTCAGCCATTTATAACATTCCTTTTCTCCATATTTGTCAATATCAAAATTAGTCCGCATATTAATTTTATCGATTCACAGATATTTTCGCTAACGTATACTGAAATTCTTCTCATAAAAAATTAATTTACAAAAAAAATATAATTTTATCTAATATTAAATTCAATAAATAACTTTATTTTTGTTTGTATCTCTCTTTGAAATTAAATTAATTATATGTCAATATATAGAAATCATATTGCTCAACTATGTCTTCTCTAAAATGATGTTAAACATTTTTTTAATATTTAATTTTTAATTTCTGCTGAATTAAATTGTAAGAATTCGCATCAAAAAAGCTTCTTCTATCTTCAATAGAAGCACAAATGTTATTTCGTAAATGAACGTAATGCGATTGTCAGAGGGGTTGCGTGGAGAAAAGAAAATCGATATGGACCCCTCGAACAAACTGATCCATTTGCGCGATTCTGATCTCAAAAAGGTCACATATCTCATACGGAATTGTAGTTATATACATTTGCTTTCTGTTTATACATTGTGAAAACAGCTTTCTATATGTATAGTTTTGTTATTTATTATAGTTTAATACAAAAGATGAGAGAAATTAATTAAAATTGTATCAATACAATATCAATTTATTAAATATTATTATACAATATTACTGCTTGAATATAATAGGATCCAAATCGTAAATAATTTCTGTTACATTTCGAAATCATAAATTAAGTTCTTGTATTATAAATGACTTAAAATCAGAAAATGTAATAAAATCACATGATCATTACATGTTATAAATACATACATTTTTTTTTGTAATCTTGGCAAAAAAAACATATAAAAAAGAAGCTTTCATGGAATTACACATTTTCTTTAATACACAATAAAATCAACTTTATTAATTTTTCAAAACTCGTATTAACGGGAAAAAGCAATGAAAAGAAATGATAGGTAGTAAATCTTTTCTTTGCTTTTATAAAATCAAAACAAGTATTAACTGAGTATAAACAATTTAAAAGTGTAACATAAAGACATCCTAGCATTGGATCAAACTTTGTAATATCAAACAAAACGAAATAAAAAGCCATAAAGCCCCTGTATTGCTCGGTTGATTGCTTCCACAACTGAGACCAATATTACGATGGGCCACCTACGGAGAGGTTGCAAAGCATAGATCAGGGATGGCGCCACCGTAATGCTAACCACCCCCAACTCACGAGGACCGGCAAAACCACCCCCGTAAAGCAGTCCACTACCAGGGGGTTTGGAAAGCCGCCATTTCTGCCTAACTCCGCAGTAGCTATATCCCACGCCTTTAATGCCAATGAAATGTCAGGGAATGCCGCGCGCTATAGACTCACCGACGGAGTCGGAACGCTCAGCTTAGGTTTCATAAGCTCGCGGTTCCTCGCGTACTGGCGGTACTGGTTCTTCACGGTAGGGTTGATTGCGGTCGTGCTGCTTGCGGTGGTGTTGCATAAAGTCCGAGTCCCGGTTGTGCTCGGTGCATCCGTTACGCACGAGTCAGCGCGTTTACGCTGAATGAGTGACGTCGGTCGTTCGCGCGTCATTGCTCGTGTTTGATTTCTGATGTTGCCCATTAAATCCCACGCATATCTCAGAAGCGTGCTATCGATAAAGCGTTGAGATTACTGATCGATCTTATTCAAACGTCTAAAAAAAAAAGATAGACGCGACCTAATCCGGTCACATTGCTGCATTTGCGAGTAGCGAATGATAGAGAGACTTGAGCCGATAGTAACTGATACGGCTCGAATGATCGCGGCGGCACACGCGAACCGGCTTCACGGTGAATTAAATTCCAAACGGCGTCTATTAAAGTCGAACTTCTTCCTCGTTGAAGCTTCAAAAGCAATTTTGAGACGACGGTACAGTGGCGAAAGTTCGGTCAAGGGAAAAGCTACGAGGCGACGATCAAGCATCCGCGCAAATACTGGCTGAACAGAGAGAGCCGCTCATAAAAGTCGCCTATGCCTCGAAAGACGGTCAGGTAAAAGAACTCGTTCATCGGAGACCGCCGCCGAATCGGTTCGCGATGAGCGAGCAGGATGTGGACGATGTTGCCTTTCTGACAGGTGAGATCTTCCTGCTGGGTGGCTTGTTGGGGAATAAAATACGATCGCGTGCCTCTGACATTTTTTTATTTGATACATATTTACATACATACTATACCTAGATTTCTTTTCTATAAGAACTCGGTTAGATGGCCCACTTACAATCCTCCACGAGTTGCGAATAGACTATAAAGCACGTGTGTGCGATCAATAAAACGAAAGCTCCCTCTGATCTTTCGAATTAAAGCATGCACACTTCGTTCTCACCCACGCGCTTGTATCATAATCATTCATGGCTTTTATTATTGAGGTCTCTATTAAGGTCTTTTTATTGAAGCAGAAATAGATACATATAACGAGTTGATGTTATCGATGATTTCATTGATTTCGTTGCATGTATCTATGTATATGCATGTGTAAAAAAATATATTTGCAAAAATATTATACATGTCACAAACGTCATATAATTTATACGAATTATCTGTTTTCAAGTTTTATAGATTTAAAGATTTTATTTGATTGTTATTTAAATTAATAAATTTCAATAAGAACTAAATAAAATAAAGCTAATGTATTGATACTACGCAAAAATCTCTAAGACAAATCTTTATTTAAAAAATATTTATTTTTAGAATAAAATTCCTATATCATAGCTTAAAAATTTGACTACAAAAATAATAAATTAAGATTATCCATATTTTGAACAAAAAAAAAGTATAATTTTAAAAAGATTACAAGAAGCATTAAATACATATTCCTTAAAAATATTATAATTTTAATATCAAATTTTAAAAAATCTCAAATCTTACAAAAATAAATATATATTTTTTTTTACTATTTTAGATGGAATTATATAACATTCATTTCTATATACAAGTTTACCAGTTTAACATATTTCGTACGTTTGTTAAATTCTAATTACTTTTAATTAAAATATATAAGAAATAAATATTTACATATTTAATTGTTTTAAATATAAATAAAAATTTTAAAAATTAAAAACGTTAATATTCAAATTATTAAAAATGTTATTACTTCATTTTTTGCATAAGTTAAGTGCACTAGTTATTCTGCATAGTCAACAATGCAAAATCCAGGTCAAGAGCTTAATCGTGAGGAGCGAACTTTTTATTGTAGTATAAGCATAAAAATATTAAATTAATAACCTTAAATATAATTTGTAAATTAAATTCAGTTAAACAATATGCAAATAATATTTTTTATGTACATATATATGTACATAATGAAATTATTTTTTATAAATTATATGTATATACAAAATAATTAAAATTTGAGAATTTTTATTTAAAATGACTTATTTTTATTTTGTAATTATATTAACTTCTTATTCCGATTTGTTGCGTTGTGAGAATGATACGAAGCTGATAAAGAAAGAAATTTATTTTGATTATATATTAATAGCTATGCAATGAATTTTTTTTTTTTACCTATCTAATCAATTAAAATTGATTATATTAAAATTATATTAAATTAATTATGTTAATCAATTAAATTAATTATGTTAATTAGCTATAAATTATATATGCGCAATTATAATTACGGCGAATTTATACAAAATTATATGATATTGAAGCGAATTCCTTTTTATAGGATTTTCCTTGTTTCAGGAGATAGCAGCGCAGGATTGCACAGACGTAACTTTTACGAGCGCGCAAATGAAGTCGTTAGATGTTCTGAGAGAAAGACTTACTGCGTACTTTGTATTTGCTGCATGGTACTTCTTGTCACAGCACTTATCATTGCCTTGGCGCCTTTGCGAACTGGTATTTAAATATCAAATCTCTATCTTGAGCGAGCCTCGTATTCTCAAAATTTACAATATTAAACATCATAAATTTAATTTTTGCAGATTACGTTTTTCATATTTATTTCATATATTCAAACACATATTATTTCTCTCTTTAGGCTGCGTTTGTTCCGAAGAAGGCTCAAGTAAAATTATGAATGACGAAAAGGATGCTGTGCCTCGGATGGAGAATGGAGAGGTACGCACATTTAAATACATGTGAAAACATTAATATGATTAATATTATATATTTAAGACGAAAAATTGCATATATCTTGTTTGCTTTTGAAAAATTTTTCTATTTGATTTATTGACAATGGTTATACAATACTACAATATTTGTTTAATTAAATAATATATTTTTTATATTATATTTTATTAAATAAGCTAATTATGTGTATTTTGTAATATTTGTAATATCGTAAAATTAAAAAATCTACAAAATATAGAAATTTGGAAAAAAAATTTGCTTTAGAATATGTTTAATTAAAGTAAGGCTAATATACATACCGTACATAATGAAAAATGAATTAGTAGATATAATTATGGCAATAAATATTATATTTTTTATTTATTGAATTTAATAAATAATGAGAAATTTTACAGGTGTTTCCATGGGATAACATAAGATTACCTGCTTTCGCACATCCTACTAGGTATAATATTACCATGCATCCAAATCTTACAACCTTAGAATTTAGAGGTAAATTAAAAAAATTTTGCGTTTCAATAAAAAAATATTTCATTTGTACGTAATAAATAGTTTGCTCTCATTTTTAGGACGAGTCACAATTGAATTCTATGTTGATGAAGAGACCAAATTTATCGTCTTCCATAGTAAAAATTTGACAATAAAGGAGCAAGTAAGTTACGATCACAGTACACAGTACGTGTACAGATTTTACAATGGTAGTTTTTGTATAATTTTTCGAGAGTTGACTTTTAGATAATGAAAGAGGGTCAAGAAGAGCTGAAAATCGCGAAATTACTCGAATATCCGAAGCGTGAGCAGTTATATTTGGAATTGGAGGATTCATCGTTTCGGAAAAGGAATAATTACACGCTATTTTTGAGTTTTAATTCAACATTAAATTCTACTGAACTCAAAGGGTTCTATTTTAGCAGTTACATCACGCCTGAAGGAGATTACAGGTAAAAATTATTATTATTATTATTATTATTATTATTATTATTCCCTTTACACAGATAAATATTTTCTCATACGTTGCTTCATAAATAAAATTTAATAAGACTGGGCTTTTCAATTTTTTTTTTAATTTTTTAGATATTTGGCTACAACTCGTTTCGAACCAACATACGCGCGCATGGCCTTTCCATGTTTCGATGAACCACAATTTAAAGCTAAATTTAAGATATCAATATATAGAGATAGATTTCATATTGCGTTATGTAATATGCCTGCGATAAATACTGAGGAGGCTGGATTTTATTTGGGTACAAATCTTGTAAGTACTTTAGTAAGTAAATAAATATGTTATTTAATTAATGTTACTTATTTAATTTAATATGAAAGCTTCATGATTGACATCTCAAAAATATCATCTTTTTCCATTTGCTGATCGTAAGCATAACAAATCAGATTATTGCAATTATGGTATTATCTGCGAGTGACCATATTTGCATCAACCTGATTCAGAATAATGTTGCTTTTCAGCTACGCGACGATTTTCAAGAATCTGTAGACATGTCAACGTACTTGGTGGCTTTTGTAGTATGCGATTTTAAAAGAGTTTTCGAATTAACAAAGAGAAACACATCTGTAAGTGTATATGCCGCATCGCATATGCTTCCGCATATGGTATATGCCACGACCACTGCTACTCGTATTATGGATTACTTTGAATCTTTCTTTGGCATACCTTATCCTTTGCCAAAGCAAGGTACGTTTTTCAAACAAAATATGGATACTTATGAAAAAATTATTAATACTTTGTATTTTAATATTTTATAATATATATATATATTTATATATATTTTTTTTTCTGCGCTTAGATATAATAGCAATTCCTGATTTTGAACCCGTTGCTATGGAAAATTGGGGCCTAATTACTATTCGAGAATCGTTTTTAATGTACGATCCAAAAGAAACACCTACAGAAATACAAGAATATATAGCCGTTATTATGGCTCACGAATTAGCTCATCAATGGTTCGGCAATCTCGTAACAATGAAATGGTGGAATGATCTGTGGCTGAATGAAGGTGCTGCGACGTTTTTTGAATACAAAGGCGTGAATCATATTTTTCCTGAATGGGGCATGATGGATTTATTCATATTACACAAAACGCAACGAGCACTTGAACTCGATGCACTAGCCAATAGTCACCCTGTAAGCGTATTCGTTGAAAACCCCATTGAGATAGAAAGCATATTCGATACGGTTAGCTATTACAAAGGTGCTTCCGTCCTCTATATGTTGGAAATAGTTTTATGCGCGTGTGCTTTTCAAAGCGGACTAAATGATTATCTAAATATGCACGCATATGGAAATACGGAGACCAATGATCTGTGGGAGGTTCTCACAAAACATTCTAAAAATTCATCTGTTAGTACAGAACTTGATGTGAAAGTAAGTGCAATAAGTATGTAAGAATAATTATTTCGCGCGTTTTTACTGCATATATTTAATACAATTAAATTGTATATAGATTATAATGAATACTTGGATCCAACAAATGGGCTTCCCACTTGTTACCATCATTCGTGAAGATAATACTATCACAGCGACCCAAAAAAGGTTCCTTGCTTCACCTCGAGAAGGAGCAAATATTTCGCATCCCAAGTCACCCTTTGACTACAAATGGTACATCCCGTTGCATTGTTATACAGACAAGGATGACTCGACAGAATCTTATACGGAAGTGTGGATGAATATGACCGATGGTAATAATTCAAATTTATGTCTATTCAGAACTTAGACTTATATATATAGAGCGAGCGCTTCTGTTAAAAGCTGATCGAAGGAGAAGGAAGCATGTAACGGGCAATCTCTAGCTTGTTTCTGCTGCTCTTAAATCTTCTTTTTTTGCACAAAGATAGCATGTCTATGGACATTGGAAGAACGAAAATAATAGAATATAACTATCCTTCGATACATATAATAAGATATAGCTAGCTCCTCTTCAGTCTTATCACGCAAGCTCTTGTGTGAAAGCGCAATCTGTATATGTAAGTTTATGATGCAGAAGACACATACTTTTGCTACATCCGATTTCTACAAATCCTGATTAAGAAATTAACAATTATTTCATATTTTATTTAGCAACTTTCGACATATCGAGTGATGTCGATTACATCAAATGCAACATCAACCAAACTGGCTTTTATCGAGTAAATTACCCGAAAGAGATGTGGACTTCGATCATTAAAATTTTGATAAAGAATCATACCAAGTTCAGTCCGGCAGATCGGGCGAATCTCATCGACGATGCATTTGCGCTTTGTGATGCGGGTGAGGTGGATGCTTCAATCCCATTAGAACTTTCGCTTTATCTCGTCAATGAAAAAGATTATGCGCCATGGGCGACCGTACTTCGGTATTTGAACTTTTGGAAAGACAGACTGGCCGAAAGCGCAGCATATAAAAAATATACCTTATTCTTTAAACAACTGATGGGTCCAATTACAAAATACATTGGCTTGACGGATGAAGGCTCTCACTTGAAAAAGTATCGTATAGTATTTAAAAATCTTGCTAATTTTTATTAGATATTCACTGACTAACAGGACATTAATCCAAGTTTTATTTTAATGTAGATTATTGAGAACAGCAGTACTAAAATCCGCTGTTGAATTAGAAATGGACGATGTAGTGAAATCTGCAAAAAGTCTTTTTCAAGATTGGATATCAAAAGATACACGCATCGCACCCAATATACGGAAAATCGTTTATATGGCAGGTAAAGAAAGGATATACTATTTATATAAAATGTTTATATAGTTACGTTTATATAGTTATAGATAATATAATAGCAATATAATTATATAGACTGGTATTCATAGACTGTTCTTATATTTAAAATCATCTTAAATGCACATAAATCAATCATAGCAATCTTAAATCTTAAGTCATAAACCAATCGGAACAATATAGCATCTTAAGATATTAATTAAGATAATGTTGAGAAATAAGAACCAACTATGAATATCAGTCTTAGAGAAACGCAAGTAAAATAATTTGTAACACTAATATGCTTGTAGGTATCAAGTTCGGAGAAGAGGCTGACTGGCAGCATTGCTGGCAGGTTTATCTTAAAACACAAATTCAGAGTGAAAAATTATTAATGTTGCAAGCTTTAGGCTCGACAATGGATCCTTGGTTACTTAAACGTTACCTTCGACTATCACTGAATCGAAATCTGTTTAAAGCACAAGAAGTTAATACTGTCATAACGTCTATTGCTGCCAATCCACACGGACATTATCTCGCTTGGCGTCACATTAAAGCTTATTGGTCGCAAATAGAAGCCTTATATGCAAATGAATCATTCTCAATAAACAATCTCATACTTAGCGTTGTTCCTGACTACTTCATTACAGAATATGATTATCGCGAAGTAAGAAGAAGTCATTTCTTTGAAATTTTAATTTCTCAAAAATAATTGCACTTAATTTTTTAAAATTATACCACAATAAAAATATTTTATAATTTCTTTTTGTAGGTTTCGGAATTCTTCAAGCAACGCGACGTTCGCAGCGCTAACCGCACCCTGCAGCAAAGCTTAGAAATGATAAAATTCAACATTCACTGGGTAAAAATAAATGCGAAAAGCGTAAATGATTGGCTCATTACATATTTCACGAAAATGAATGCAAGTTAACCTTTGATCATTAGGAATGAACTGATCAAAATGAATTGAAATTTAATCGTATATTCAATTGTACCATTATGGCTAATTTTTCTACAATTCTTATTCGTACATTTTTAAGAAATACGTGATATAAATTGCGAAATATTCAATTGTACCATTATGGCTAATTTTTCTACAATTCTTATTCGTACACCTTTAAGAAATACGTGATATAAATTGCGAAAAGTGAGATTCTCGATTATTTAAAAAGCAAAAAGAATCTCAAACGTCTAGATATAAATTTATCGATCAAAAGTCAACCATTTTTGTCAGTTTCATTATAGGAAATCGTTTCCGCAGGCAAATTGAATTTAAAAGACGATAACTCTTGAACGAGTTTAAATCGTATTTCTTTAGAAAGGCGCTTAAACTTATCCTGTATAAAATTTGTTATAATTTGCTTGCTGGAAAGGATTCTCTAATAAGTCTATAAGAGAGAAGCCGAATTGTTTATATGTAATACATTATACACCGATTTATACACACTTTTGAAAGTATTTATTTAACATGCACGCGGTGCGGGCCAGTCGAATCATTAAGTATAAAAAGACATAACGAGAAAAAAGACATTGTTGTTCCTAAGATAGTCATTGATGTTCGGCAGATAAGAAATAACGACATACGCCTATTGGCATTAAAAGACCGGCTTCCAGCAATGTAAGATTAATGTTAATCGATTTAACTTACTATTTATCTTTTTGTAATCCTAAGTATTAGAAAAAGATGAACAGGAAGTTAATATTTCTAATTCTAAAAATTAGAATAAGATATGAGTTAAACCGAGATAAAGTTTATCTTACATTGGAGGAGTCTGGCTAATCTCTCGAGTTTGCTACATTTTAATGTAATAAAAAAAGATAATCATTTTCACACGATGTCCAAACTCTACATTTTTTATTCATTATAATACTTTATTACTACAATATTATTTTAACAGGGAAAGTCGAGCTTGCGACAAAGTCGCAAGCTCGACTCTCCCTGTTAAAGAAAACGCCCCTGTTGAAAAAAACGCTGATTACATATTATATTATTCACGTACGTCCTATGCATAAGTCTGCGACGTAGCAGATATTTAGAAGTAATAGAATTATTATCATGACTGTATGAGCAATCGTTCGACACATTTAAGTAGCATATCAGTGTATGACAAAGAGAGGCATAATACGCTAAATCTCTCGGGGTCTATGCCACAAGCACCGTCCAGAGAGATATGGCGGCGTTAAAGATAAATTCGGTTGCGAGAGCCAAGTGGATATATGTCAAATTAATTGTAATTAAAAAAAAATCGATGTATATCATGTGTATCGCATATTCGTGTTTGCTAAAGGTTCGCTGGATGCGCAGGATACGTCTTATATGAGATGTTTTCCATGCGAAGTATAAATAGAGAATTGAATATTTTATTATGAGAAAATAAATAAATTTATATAATCTAAACAACGCTTTATATATACATATGGTGTGCATGTATTAATTTATATAAGACAATGTGCCGTGTTTTTCATCGAATGCTTTGTGAAAATCTAAATGCTAACGTAAATAATCAATACTGGACTTATGTAGAATCTTTTCGTCACGGTTTTCAAAGCATTGCATTTAGTTCTGGAAAATTCTGATCAACAGTAATAAATCTTAATTTGAAATAGGAGAAATAAATTTCGCAATGCGAACGACACCTGAAACAAATTCATTATATTTTTGTCTGTTTATCAATCGTATAATTAACTATTTGGACAATAAATACCAGAAAATAATGAGATAAATTTAAAAATATTTAATTATACCTGGAGGAAAAATTTTTACGAAAAATTACACAGATTGAGATAAGATCTTAGAAATTCTTAGTTTTTCATAGATATTTATAGTGAGACGTAGAATGTTTGTTTGAAAAAGCAAACAATTCTCTGCCCTCAAACAACGTCACTTTATATCCCATTACAAATATCTATGAAGAACTAAGAATTTCTAAGATGTCTCACTCTATGCTTACCGCATAGATTGAGACATCTTAGAAATTGTTTTTCGCCAGGATATTATAGGTCAATTGTTTTAACAATAATATAGATTAAGTTTTTGTTCTGGAATTAAGTACGTAGGCATCTAATAAAACTGATC
This sequence comes from Atta colombica, assembly GCF_001594045.1. Classification (NCBI taxonomy): domain Eukaryota; kingdom Metazoa; phylum Arthropoda; class Insecta; order Hymenoptera; family Formicidae; genus Atta; species Atta colombica. Next base: position 3,035,463 of record NW_017259212.1, on the reverse strand, counting down.
ACACGGATATAAAGATACGAAGGCTGCAAAGTGTCTAATATAGTTATACAGGGAAACAAAATCAATCTACAAACATTCATGTGTTCTCCAATTTTACTCCTTGAATATTTCTTCTGCCGGTGGTTAATTATATCCGAAATTCGTGTGTCCTTGTAAAAATACAGTTGAAATTTAAGCACTTGTTTAAATGAAACACATTATTAGTAATTGTCACGCTCGTTACACACGATGGTTCGGTATTTTTTTACCACAGAATTTCTACTGCCATTTTGCTTGCCATTATCAATGCCCACTACAAAATGGCATTATCTAATATCTTATTGTCAGTGTTTTTATTATTGGATCAATAATGGCACATAATTCATTGCGTTCGCATTTATATGGTTCTATGAGTGAACTGAGGACACGCACATATAAACACTTACACATATAACATACATATACAATCCCCGCACATGGAGAAAAATCTGTAAATAATAATCTGTAATAATTGCAGTATGAAATCACTTTTCATTATTCCATTAAGTAGATTTTGATACATTCTCCAAACGGCGAATTAATGAATCGACGCACAATTAGATATCTTACGTGTAAATAGCATATTTTTTCACTAACGGATATTCTCTCTTATTAAAGCGTAAACGAACGGTAATAGCTTCGGAATTTTTAAGGAAAATGCGAACCAACTGGCCTATTTTCACATTCTTATAATATCCGAAAGTATTCATGTAAATGCATATGTAATGTATGTACAATTATTCCGTAACTTGCATATTCATGGATCAGAATTTTAGCTGCAAATTTAAATGATGACATTTTATTTTCTATGATATTTGTATCAGGATTATTATTATTTAGTCTTAGATAAATTTATGAAGGTAGATAATGTCAGTTTTTATTTTTTGCTGAGAAGAATTTTATAATATCAAATACTTTGTACGCGATACTTTATACGACACGAAAAAAATGTATTGAAAGTTTGGATAGTAATCAAGAGTATGTACACTGAAAAAAAAATTATTGATTCAGTTAAAGTCTATATTACGGACTATCACTAACATAAGTAATTAATTCATGTATATTTTTATTGACGTAAAAACCTTGATTATTGAAATAATAATTTAATGCCTTTATGCCATGAATTAATCACTTATGTTAGTGACAGTCCATATAGACTTAATTGAATCAACAGCATTTTTTTCTCAGTGTACTTACATATTTTACGCAGTTAACTCTATTACGTCTTAAGAGAACGAGGCTGTCTCTCATATTATGTGAATGAATTAACATAACAATATATATTGTATACCATTCTCAACTGTATTGTTGTCATAAATATTTTGTTGTAAAAAATATGAAACATGTACAAGCATATGAATTAATATATTTATGTTTAAAGTACATCAGATATGTATTACCTTAAATTTTATTTTCTGAAATTAACATATACATCTTTTTATCCTTTTTTTTATAATATAATGTTATAAAATGATACAATGATATAAAATATCACAAAAATGTTAAATGAAATTTATTACGTAAAATTATAACCAATTATAACTGCTGAAAAGTGGAAAAATAATTTTTATTGTAACACAATCGGAGATTTTGAAATTAAGAAAAATTATTAATTTATATTTAAGCATAAAATATTAAAGCATAAATTACATTTTATTGGATTATGAAAAGTATTTTAATATTAATTAATAATAATAATCTACTATGTATGAAATATATTATATGCGAAACAGATATGTTAAATATACTAAATTACTCTTAAAAATTTCATAAATATTCTTCCAATTTTGTTTTTAATATCTATAAAATTGCTGCTTGTTATTGAATTAGTTAATTTTTTTTAAATAGTATTTGTTTGCCATCATGCATAGCACATAATTATTCGCTCAGTCAATTGGTGCACAATAAACCAACAACATTTTATAATTAAAGTACTTGTTTTAACATTGTATTTATAGGAGATCTAGCCGTAAATCATCATGAATCGCACTAATAAAAAATCTAGATAGAACTAATATCTCCTGACTATATTGATATAATGTTGACATAATGTTGAAATTCTAAGAATTATAGAAAAAGATAAGTAATAGGTCAAATCGAGATTAGAGTTAATCTTACATTGTGGAGCCGGATTTAAGAGTACTAGAATTGTCATTGCAAAAAATTCCCAAAAAATTTAAGTAATTAACATTCAAAGTGACAAAAGCGAAATACAAAACATTAAAGTATCTTTTATCTTTGTCTAAGAATTTGTTATTTATAAAGAATAAATGCTTTCTATTTGGTAACATGTAAGTCGGCACAAGAATTGTTATATCTTTGTTACTTGCTAAATCAATCAGTCAAGAAAGATAGATGATGCTTACGTCGCTTATAGCCAAATGAAAAGCATCTAATATTAAATTGAGAACAAATCGTGAATGTAATGAATAATTGATGTTTTCATGTTTAACGGATATGTCGTAACTGATTTATTTGGTATAGGATTAATTGCAAGATTTGAATTTTCTTTCATTATGTTGCTTGATGTAATATACTCTCAAATGTTAACAGATGTGTAATTTTCTAATTTCTCTTTCTTATATCATTTTTAACCAACGTAAGTTACGTAAAATATTTAAAAATATAATATTTTAATCTTTTGCAATACTTTACAATCTTTTAAATATAAAATGTCATTATATAACGATAAAAATGTAAGAAGCGTCATGCATAGCGCTTTATATATACATATACAGGGTCTTTAAAAACGGAAACGCTAAAATATCTCGAAAACGATCAACTTAAAAATATATAAAAACAAAGTTGTAAGACTTCAAAAAAATCTATCTGATGATAAAAGTTTAACCTTGGGTGGACATAATCTTGGGTTTACATAGTATATATCTTATAGCTTATTTTAAGAGCTTTTTAAAACATTATAATAAAATATTTTTTCATTAAGTATTTTTCGAGTTATAAGTTACAAATGCCTTGAAAGTTACAGAATCGCCGAAATTAGGATTACGCAAGGTATCCGACCGACGGCTAAAACTTCTTGAATATTGTTCAAAATCATGTCCTATATAACATTTGTCAAAATCAAGGCCAATTTATTTTCATTTTTACATAAAAATGAATTTTTAGCGCAAAAATGAAAATAAGAGGAATAATCTCCAATAACCTTGATTTTGACAAATGTTATCCAGAACATGATCCCGAATGACAAAAGGTTTTAGCCTTTGGTTAAACACCTTGCATAATGCTAATGCCAGCGTTACTCTAACTTTCAAGCCTTATAACTCGGAAAGTACTTCATGAAAAATTACTTTATTATAGTGTTTTGCTCTCGAGGCTACAAGAATATGCAATAAAAAATAGGGGAGTTCCATTTAAAAAATTCAACTTGACCTTCATATGATCTTGCAGACTCCATCCAAAGTCAATCTTATCATCATTTAGGTAGATTTTTTGAAGTCCACAACTTTGCTCTAATATATTTTTTGCTAGAATTGATCGTTTTCGAAATATTTTAGCGTTTCTAGACTTTTTGAAGACACACTTATAAGTCCAATTTTGACAAAGCGCTCCTATGCAGAATGAACTAAATCGAAAAGTCCTGTACCATTTTTTTGTAATTTACGAAATAGTCAACGAGATATTTCTAAAGATTGTCGAATAAGCGAGTAAAATCAATACATAAGACTATTTTAAGATTTCTTTCAGAGTTCTTTATAAAATATCTTAATGATTGAATGAATTTTTCTTAAAGAATTCTTAAAGAAGTTTTAAAATTATTTTATATGTAAATTTTAGATATTCTGGTTATTAGATAACTAAAAACAAAAATTGTGAAAATTGAAATTTTAAAGGAGGACTTTTAGACTTAATTAGTCCGCTCTATCTACACACGAGTGTTTTGTTTCAAAACTTACCAGATACCCTATATATACACAATATTTTTTTTAAAGACGACTATAAATGTACCAACGTATACATCGCGACGTGTATGAATATATTGTTATTTATAATGAATATTACATATAATTTATTACATATAATTTTACATTTAATTTATGCACGCACACACTCTAAAATAATTTATATTTAGATCAAAATAATTATCAAAACTACGCAGAGGAGGCTCCTAAAACATACATGTATATATAATATATTAGGTGTGGGAAAAAGTTCGTGGCGTTTTTTTAATGCCATCTAACGGGAAAAACGTCACGAATTTTTTCCTACACCTAATATATATAGATTCATTACACAAACTTGACATTTGATATTTTCACGAGTTTCCTGTAATTGTTCTGTTAATTTTAGAATCAACAACAGTAGACGTATTTGACGACTCTGACCCCATATTCTAAGTACTCGGTATGTTATGTTAAACACAATAGACGCGATTACAATACGATTAGAATCGATATCTGGGATATTTCATATTTTCAACAAATCCTTGTATGATTGGGACCCAGCTTATAGTGAGGAGAACTGCAGCTGACGATTGTCATATAAAGTATCAATCGCGATGACGCATTGCGGGGCGTTCCTTCATAAACACAGAAGAATTCACGTTGCATACTCCAGCATGTTTCAACATGTTCCTACCATAGCTCCTACTCACTCTAACGAGCACGTTTGAGTGAGTAGGAGTTATAGTTGGAGGAAGTAAGAGCATGTTGGAGCATGCAACGTTAACAAATGTAGAGACATGTATCGGTCTGGAGAAGTATTATAATAATGAAAGATAAGGAAAAGAGCGTATTCAGCGTTGTTCCAAAAGAAGAAGGCATGTCGCTCGCTGGAGAAGCTGTCGCGTTTAACCATGTGCGACCGTACTTAGTCGCCTGGCAACGAATCATCATCGACGAAGGTCATGCGTCAAGTGAGAGTGAAGGAACGCGTCGTTCAGTATGCGTAAGCGACACAAATTATATGTATACGCGTTACTATATGCAGAAGACTCGTGGTAAATGGTGCCATGTGTGCTGTCCAACACGGGGTCAAAGTTTGTTGTGGCGAATATTGTCGCGGACGGATGTTGCGACCTCGCCAGAGAGTGGAAATCGAAAGGCATTGATACATAGCTGATGGAGAAATCGTTGTCAACGATCGCATGAATCAAAGGCGCGCGCGGGTTTCTATTGACGAACAATTCAACATCGTAAATTATTATTAGCAAATTATTATTAGAAATCGACCACGCTTTCTTTCTACGAGCACTTCCGGATCTGCTCCGGAAATTGCTTACGCTAAGTACTTTGGTTGGAGATATATTAAAAATGAGACAATCGCTTCTGTGGGAATTTATCTAATGACAGTAAAACGCGGAGAAAGTAAATTGTTTCGCGAAGGATAGAAATTACATCGCGTATTACGCATGTTTACAAACGCACTAATTGTAAGAAAAAAATTTGCCTTCTGCAAAACTATAATTTAGTCGAGACATTTTTTTAATAGTAAACAAATATTCTGTTTTATATAACAAAAAATTTCTGCAAAATATATTTTTTGTTTTGTAAATAACAAAATAAAACTTGTTTATACGAAGGAGACAATTTTATTTGATTATATTAATTAAATATTATTTTGTCGTTATTTTGTCGTTAGTTTTGATTTATAGAATTAAACATTTTTTTCTACATGGTTTGCTGAAATATTTAATTATTATAGTTAGATACAGATTTGAAATTAGTTTTGTTTTGGACTATCAAAATAACGTTAACAATTACGTAATAACGTTAGGCATAATGAGTAGTGCTATAACCTTCTAACAATTTGAGTTCTACATAATTATTTTGATGATTTTAAACAAAATTATCTTCAGATCTGTTTAAATTTTTAAGTACTGCAGCAAATTCTTTCTGTGCAGCCATACGGTTAGATAATTGATAATGTAATTTTCAATCCGCGAAATTAAATTTGTAGCGGATTAATAATACTCGATAATTAAATTTATTTATCAAATAACAAATATAAATACGAAGTACTCCTAAGTATAGAAAAATTAAGGAAATTACTACAATTACTTTTATCCGGAAGAGGATGACGAATGTTTATTATACCTCGCTATATATTTGCGTAATTATAAAAACGTTGTGCATCACTTCGCTTTGTGACTGACTGGTAATAAGGCCAACGGTCTTTCATCAACGAATCGAACTCGCGCGTAGGAACGTATAAAAACAACGCACGTGTCGTCTATTCATTGGCGCTAGCTTGGCGTTCTATCGCGATCATGCATATGTATTTTAATCGAATACATATAAAGCCGCATGATACACAAATTATAAAGTTCGCATGGAATGTGGGCATATATTCCTTAACGAGTCTCAAAACGATTTTATCTTAATTTTTATATGGGGAGATATCTTCTTTCTATATATAGTTCGAATAATTTAATTAAAATAAATTTCAATTTAGAAAATATAAAACGGTGATGATCTAGACGATCAATATTATTCAATAATAATTTAAAATTGCATAATATAATATCATTGATTGTTTGGAGATTAGATTTTAAGACTATTTGTTTTTTGAATTGTTTTAAAGAGGGCATCGATAACGTACAAAATGTTTGACAAAATGTTGGATATTGAATCCAACGAGCTGCTCTTTATACGAGCTGCTCTTTATATTAAAGTATTATTCATTTCATGGTTTCCAATGTTTAAAACAAGCAACTGTGACCTGACTTGAATTTGTGAAGACAAAACTATAGATTAATATAATATAACTTGATTTGAATTTCTACAAAAATAATAAGATACTATAAACATAAAAGTTTCTAAAAGTTTCTAGTAGACAAATTTCGCAAGATACGCTACAAAATGTTACGTAACTACGCGTATCATCATAATTACACCTTGTATTGCAAAAATAAATAATATTTGAAAATACAAAAACTCAGTTACATAAACAGAACAAAATTGCAACGTATTCAATCGTTTTGCGTCGCGCTAATGAGACTTTCAACGCCGTGATTGTGCATCTTTATGCGATTCTTATTTGCTCACAATACATCGTATCGCAAACGAATAATCGAAGTTCGTTTGAAACATTATTAAAAAAAAAAAAAAAAAAAAATCGCGTGCACGGATATAAACAAGCGCTTGTTGACGCATTTGACGTGATGCTCTCTGAAGAAGATACATCTCGCGATTTTGTTTCGATCGAGCATATCGATTTCTACTCTTTTTTTCGTGCTCGGAAGTCGCATGTGTATGCGAGCCTGCAGAAATCGTCAGACGATAACGAAATCGAATTCGGCAGTTTGTTGCCGTTTGTGCAAACGCGCAAAAAAGAATTAACGATAATCAGCGGACGCGCGCGCGATTGAGGAAACGCGCGGGGAAATCAGCAGCGTCGGCGCGGCCCTGACGAGTGTGCGACGTCGCCTAAGCCGCGAGTGCTGAGTCACATTTCGCGAACGATCTCTCCCGGCGAGGTGTTCGACGTTCGCTCGCTCGCTCGTTCGCTCGGACGGTTTCTCCGCGTAACGAAACTCCGTGTCGGGAGGCTAAAGCAGGGTGAAGTGTCGTGCGCGGACAAAAGTGTCATCTCATCGCCGCGCGAAGCTGAGCGTTAAAAGAAGGAAACGCGGCATAACGCTCGACGCGTCGCTCGTCCGCGGATGAACCGCGCGAAGTGCGAACCCGTCTTCGGATTCGAATTATCGTGAGTGATTTTTTTTTCATGCGCCCGCGTCGCTCACGCGGAAGCTGTGTGTACGGCACGGGATCTGTCAGTTACTCTGTTTGCTGTCAGTAATCAGATCGACACCTCTGTCTTGCAGCTTGCTCTGTCTGTTTGCCTCGCGATCGCAGCTGATTCGCGCGTGGAGCCATCGCTGATCACCCAACGAGACTTTCGCAAGTCGCACTGTCACCGATAGTGTCCAAAGGTTTGTCGCCGACGACAAAAGGAGGTGCGGACTGCGGAGCAGTCGCCTGTCAGAGGAGTGTCCGCGAGGCATGCGTGCACGAAATGCGCATGGCTGCACAGGCTGCACTGCGGGTTAATCAGTGGCTCGTGTGCGGTTTTGAGGTTATTTCGGTCTCGTGTAACTGACCTATACCCGGCTAGCTGGGAAAGCCGCGGATCTTTTATTTCGACTCCGGCACGCCAAACGATCGGTCGCCTTCACTGTTCGACGGTTCCTCCTCATTTTTTGCAAAAAAATTTCAACGGTTACCGAACATCCTCGTCATCACGTTGAACTGTGTACTCTAACCTTAAAAACTAGAGCAGAAACACGCGACTCGTTCCAACTCATTCGTGATGTGTCTCATAGTCAGGTGAACGGTCGCTGTTTTTCGGGTAGACTCTTTGTTTACGTGTGACTCTCTTTACGTTTTGGTCACGCGCGATGTCAATGGATATCTTGCGGAATTGCGTCATCTCCTCATGACGCCGAGTCTATTGTTTGTAGGGATAGTCAGGAATAGCTAGGCAGTGTGACAACGTGTCAAGATCTGTAGGACTGTTTTTGAGCAAGATTTAATTCAAGAGAAACGGATCAAGATGTTGTGCATGAAGAAATTGTATCGGGAGGAGTTGCTGCAGCTCGCATTGCTGCTCTCCTTGCTGCGTGTGGATCCTAACTCCTACCTTGGCCTAGATATTCAGACAATCGGCGTGGGATCTCTGGATCTCAACAATGGATCTGGATGGCACACGGATCACACAATTGTCCATCGCCCGATGTTCATCCATCCAAAGAATCCAGACTCTATGCTTCTGAATTACCAAAGGGATCTATTCGAGGAACTCAACTCGTTGGGCAGATACAACAGAATGAATTCTGGTCTCAATGCCATACAGGCCTATCTACTGAATGTCGAAGAATCCAATAGAATGGCAGGCCCCAGTGTACCAGTTTCTACAAACACAACTAGGAATATGACATCTCCTGATCCACCAACTTCCACCCAGAATCCTGCAGAGCCAGTTGGCGCAGCGGAGCTCACTCAAGAGGTAAATCTTTCAATTGATTTTACTAGCAAAGATTATAATATAGAGAATTACTATAGAGATTATAATATAGAGATTATAATATAGAGATTATAATATAGAGAATAAAAATTGATATGTATTACAATGTATAATGTAGACATCTGTGTTATTAAAAAGTTGATTTTGCTAGTAGGAATTATGGAGTAAGAGTATTTATATATTTTTACAAAATATATCGTAGGTGTATCCTCATGTTATTAAATAATTTCTAGTAGGGATTATATAATATAGGAAATAAAATAACGAATTAGTATGTGTTACAATATATAAGTATATAACATAGTCTATATTTCTGAATTATATCATATCTCTTAAATAATTGATTTTGCTAGGAATTATATGATATAGAAAACAGAATAAGGATTAGTATGTGTTACAATGTTATTATAGTATGTGTTCCAATGTATAACATAGATATAGCTGTGTGTTATTATTAAAACTGTTATTTAATACTTTGATTGCCATACATAGATTATTTCTTTTTTTACAATATAAAAGCTAATGCTTCTCTTTATTCTTTTGCTCTTAATCTTTTAAACACATAATCATGATCTAACATTTATATTTGAGAATAGTTAAGTATTATTTTAAATGCTGCATAGTTTCAAGTGAAAGTTTCTTTGCTTAATCTATTATTCATTTTAAAATATATAATTTTTTTATAGTTAATAATATCATTTATGACACCACGTAATGTAATACTAACGATGAATTACAGAGAGGCACTGATATTTATGTAAATACTGTATCATCATTGTTATTCGTAGCATTTTATACTATTTTTTAACAAAGGTACAAAAAAATAATCGATTCTATACGTAAATTCTGGCCGCGTTAAACTGCATGCAACAATCAGATTTAAAAATAATATTTGGCAATGCACATTTGGCGCGTATATCTGGAACATTTTTTTGCTCGATGCAAACATTCAGAAAAATCAGTAATAACTGTGTCGCGTCACGGTCACATTGGTAAGTCAAGATTTGTTGAAAGAAGAACGCAATATCACTCTGACAATAGTATATAATCGTGTAATGTAAATGACCCCACAAGTCCTTGTGACAACCTTGTTGCTTGTAGAGGCGGCCTTCTTCGTCTTTCCATCTTTTCCTCTCTTCTCTTTTTTTCGAAGCACTAAATTGATTCGTATACAATTTCAATCTTTTATTAATATCAATTGAAACACATAGAAATACCTGAAGTACTGAAACGTAAGCAATAAACGAATCGACTGATCAATAATAGAAAACAAGGCAATAACATTAGCATATTCAAAATGTTGATTTGTTTACTGTTTATGTTCATTGGATTCAGAAAGTAGTCAAGAGGGATCATTGGCGCGCGAGCAAAATTTTTATTTCAAATTAAATATGAAAAGAATATTAAATTATTATTTAAATTATTACATTAAAAAAGTATTATTTAAACGTATAATTCGTGAGACATTATTTAAAATTATATTAACACAAACAAAAGAGGAATGATATATAATAAGATGTTTTTTATATTTTGGAATTTCTTGAAATAAAAATTTTTTTTGAAATGTCAAAATTGTGATTAGACGTTTCAGAAATATTAAAAATATATATAACATTTTACTATATTTATATTAAAAAAGGAGGGACCATGCTTGTCTCTCACCAGTGCGTACTCTTATTAGTTAAGTTTTTTGTATGTCATAATCTTTATTTGTTTTGTGAAAACTTACGCGGTTTATATAACCAATAATTACATTTATGAGTTGAATATAAAACTTTAACGTAGTATTTCAAACGCGTGTTATAAACAATCAAATATAGAATTAGAGATACATTATATAATCTAAACACTCAGTTACTTCTTTTTATTTTTAAGTTTTATTTTTGCTTCTAACATAAGAGGAAATGCAAGTTATAAATTATTCATATTTCAACATAACTATATATAAATGTGTTTATCTTCACAATTTAGAAATGTATATCTAGCGATATTTAATATTAATTTTGTTTCAAATTGTTTCCGTATCTTTGCCTTATGAAAAAAAGTTACATGTTGCTGATAAAATTCGAAAGAAACTAAGTTTACGATCGGATACCATAAATAATGCCGTGTGATGGAAATAACCGATTGATGATTCATAAACCCACTTTTCTTTGTTGTGTCTGAAAATATGACTGCATTCAATCATTTATAATTCATCTTTTTTTGTGATTTTTTGTCGAATCTACACGAGAGTCAGTTTTTTCCTTCTGAGTATACAAACGTCCTTGTATGCTCAGGTTATCTATACCTATACTAGTCAATCTAGGTCAATTAATTGCGAATCTGTTCCCAATCATTTAGCGATGACCATTTTTAGCAAATTTAAAAATCCTTCCATCATGTACATATATTGAGTATAATGACGCATTACGATTGATACGTTCATGTATGTGTATGTCTGATAAAGAAAGTACATTATCTTATGCTGATAACACAAAGCTTACGCTTCATAAACAATAATGTACTAATCGTGCGTGATAAATATCATAATTTAGATAATAATGCATAATAAGATACAATATTGTTAGTAAAATTATTTACTATCTTCTAATTCTTTTGAATTTTCTCTCAGAATCTTACATTCGGTTTTTAGCCATTCCGGATTTTAAATAATGATAATATATTCGTAATATATTTTTTATATCCGTGTTAAATTCAATTTAAAGTTTATTTATCTCTATTTTAGCTGACATTTGAACCGATGATCTAGAGTTTTAAGAGTGTAGTTCGACCAATTTTATAGTTTAATATCTCTTAAATTATTGAGTGCCTGAGCAAACGGCAAAATACGTCGATTTTTTTTCGATGCACAACCTACTGGGAAAAATTCAGAGTAATCGAGAAAAAAATCTCGCGTCGGTTCCTTGTTAGTGATAAATATATAGATATATAAAATATATTTACACTAAAATATTTAAATACTAAGATGGCTTGGATCGAAAATAGAATTTTTCTTATTTAATTAGATTTATTCTCCATGATGTCCAATTTTGTGCTATAATTATTGTCTTAATTTAAATTATATGAAACAAAAAAGTTTTGGTAGTTTTCCTCGTGAGAGAACATACTTAGATACGCGATTGATTTATTTAAAATAGAATCGTATCAACTGGATTCAATCATTAATAGAATTCTGCGATCTTTGGTGAACTAAGATCACATGCGAGGTTATGATATCACTCGCACACGTCGAAATCTTTTCTGCATTATCTCACCACTTGCGTGAAATTCTTCAGGTGTAATTGCATTGCAAAATCAAGTGTGTAATAAATGTTTTCACATGTATGTGAATTAATTTTCTATGTAAAAATAACACTATACCTTTAAAACCAATATTTGTATGCCCAATATATGTAAAACCAATATATGTATAAAGTCCAATATATGAATAAAGTATAATGCAGTATGTTATTTTTATGGAAAATTAAATTACACACACACACACACACACACACACACACACACACACAGAGAGGCGCGCGCGCGCACGCACGCAGTGAAAAAAATTTACTAAATCTTAATACATATTTGTTTTAATAAAAAAAATTATAATAGTATTAATAATAAATATTAATAATATAAATATTAATAATTAATAATAAATATTTACTCATAATAAAAAAAATTATAGTTAAGTCAAATTAATTGTTTAAATTAATGTATCAAATAAATATATGTTTAGTAAATATTTACTTAGAACATTTGTTCAAACATTTTTTTTAATTTAGCATTTTTTTATCGTATTTATTATACTTGGATTTGCAGTATGAATGCTCATGTTCATAAGGATTGCTAGTTCTATCGATTTACCGAATGTTTAAAATCTGCATATTTTACGTGCCGTATAATACAGACTAGATTTTTAAAAAATATAGTAAAATATATTATTTTTTATATTCAAATTTTAGATTTCATTTTCGTGAAATAAAAAGTGTATATATAAATGTAAAGAATATACTTAGAAACATAAACAAAAATTTCTCTAAGAATTTTTAAGAAATTATATATAGCTTTAAAGATACTGTTTTTGAATGATAATAGTCACTACTCTGACGCACTATGTTACGAACACAGAATGATGCAATCGGAACAAAAATGTGTCTAATGACTTTTTAAATATATCTATAATTCTTTTAACTGGAGTAATATTTCGTGAAATGCTTATGCATCAAATACGAATGTGCACTGTGATAAGTAAGCAATTCTCACGTCAGAAATATTTCTGAAACAAGCTATAATATCATTCGCAATTTGTAAGTATACTTAAAAGAGTCACGATTAATACGACAAAAAGTGACAGAATAAAACATGTTGATTTTAAAATATCAACGTGTCACGTTTCTTATATTTCTTATTTATTAATTCATTAATTAATGAACATTATTAATTAATGATACAAACAATAATACTGCGATTATTTAAAAAATGTAGTGATATAATATATTATTTTTATTTTCAATTTTTGGACTTCATTTTCGTAACATAAAATGCATTTTGTAGATATGAAGGATACATTTAGAAACGTAAACAAAAATTTTTTTTAAGAAATTGTAAGGAATTTAGTCTTTAACAAGAATTTTTGTATTTGTGACATTGCAACAATTAAGACACATATAATCAATCTTTTTCATTAAAAATTTATGTTTATAAATAAAAATAGATAAAAAGGACTGTGTAAAGATATAACTATTTTTGAATGTTACTGAGTATATAACGAAAAGCATACGTAAATATATTTTCCGTTATACATTACCGAGAACTGCTTTGTTCCAAATTAGATATCTGGCTTCATTTCAACACGTGAGTGACATCAGTAAATTTATTAGATTTCGAACAGCATTCAGTGCAATATCAATTATTTTGCAAAAAGATAATTTAATTTTTTTTATAGCAATTATAAATATCGTAGCAATAAATCGCGCCGCTTTATTCGAGTAAAACATTTGTGCGAGACATTGCCAAAATTTTTCGTCAGGCTTTTGCGACGGCCTCGATTATAAAAATAATTATATGCAAATACTCCCGTTGAAAACTTAGCGAAAAAAAAGTACGCACGAGAAACAGATGTGACCTCGATTTTCTGAGGATTGATGTAAAACTCTCTGTGCAAATCTCATTTCCAGAACGATATATGCGTCCAGAATTAGAAAACGGTCGAAGGATTTTTAACGCGATCATAAAAAGCTGGTGCTCGTGAAAAAAAACCCTTTTGTCTTTACTTTTGCGTGTTAAGAACGCGTTGAATGATCGAATGCCATGCAAACTCCAAGTTTTACATTTTATGTTTCTGCGAGACTTCATAACACGCGATACTCAGCACTCAGTATTTATTGATAATCAGAGTACCCTTTTTTTCTTGAAGAGGTGACATTTAGGTATATGGATGTGCAAATTAAACGAAAGAGTGACGTTAACTGCCGTAGTAAATATTGGCGCGTTGAAAATTCTACAGATATCGGCCAAATATAGAACTATGAACGATATAAGTAATAATATTCTCAACGTAAGCTTTGCGTATGTTTCATAATATTTTGAAATTACAAATTTCTAATATTTGTACCAATAGGCTAGATACCAATAATAATTTGGCAAATAATTTGTACTAATATTAATAATCATATCTCTTCAACGTATTGTACTCTAGGAAACATGGTTTGAATAAATAACACACATTGCATAACTAATTTTATGAAAAAAAATATAAAAATTTTATTTTGCATTTTTTACGTGACTTATTTACAAATAGTGAATACATTATTATATATACATAAAAGTTTATTAAGAAAATTGTATTGTAGATTATATTAATTTATATCATTAAATTTTAAAGACATTTAATCTTATTATAATATTTTTTAAATATTTCTTATTAATCTTTTCGATTTATTTTGAGTCAATTTCTTTTCTTAAATGAATGTTTTTGTGTATAAAAATCGAGGATGTCAGACTTTCCCCGATTATAGAAAGATAGCTGCAACCAAGCGTATCTTGAGAGAAATACATAGTATTTTATGTAACGGTGAATACAGATCTTTTTAACGAGTCGAGATTAGCAAATTGTCCTACTCCGATCGAAGTGTATCTTTCATGTTCTCTAATGATTACATTATAGTAGATAAATAAAAGACAAAGCTAGGGATATATAACAATGCTTTATTGACAAATACAAGTGATAACAATGTAGTTTATTGGCAAATGTTGATTCTTCAATATACTTATATACATTTCATTTTATAAATAATACGATTTGCAAAACATTTGATAATATTGCAAAATATTTTTCATATAAATTCTATTTTTAAGAGTGAAAATATAGATAACATAATTTTTGAACATTGTATGTCGGAAAGAAAGGATTTAATTTGTAGTATCATAATTCATATATAACGCACGCACGCACGCACGCACGCACGCACGCACGCACGCACGCACGCACGCACGCACGCACGCACGCACGCACACAAACGTACATACACACGCACGCACACGCACGCACACACACACACACACACACACACACACACACACACACACACGCACACACACACACACACACACACACACACACACACACACACACACACACACACATATGCACAAACGCGCACGGAACTTGTTATCCTGGTTCATTACTTACTATCTTATGATGTAGCATTTTTTATCTCATAATGATTTTGTAAAAAATGTGAACTTTAAATTTATAGAGATATTAGCACAATGTGAAGATTTTTTTCGAACACTTCTGTGATTTTTCTCATTTCATAAAAATTTTACTTGCTTAATTCTCTTTCTTTCTCTAATATCACCAAACTGTATAATTTCTTAAGCATTTTGATAATGTAATAAGAGCAAAGTCTATATGGGGAAAAAAGTTATTAATAATAATTTAAAGTATAATAAATAATAATTTAAAGTGGAAGTTCTATACTACA
>NW_017259212.1:3007456-3019442 GCF_001594045.1 Atta colombica | reverse complement strand
ACGACGCTCTTCCGATCTATATATATATATATATATATATATTTCATCAATTTAATTGACAATGAAAAAATATGCTTTTAGAAATATTTAATCAGGATATACACGTATAAAATACAAGCGCAAAGAAATAAACAGATAAAAAGTTATCGGCGTAATTCACATTCTAAGTACATTGTGAAACGAAGGTCGATGTAACGACAAGATCGAATGTTTTATTGCCTTTATTTGCTCGTTTTATTTTTTCAATTTATTTTATACTTATTTATACATAATCTCAAATATTTAAATATTAATTTTTTTCCATATATTTTATATTTTCTATATCTCTCATATCTTATATATATCTTCATTTAACATTGAAATTTTTATCTCTTTAAATTGAGAGAGAGAGAGAGAGAGAGAGGGGGGGGGAGAGAAAATATTGCTGGAATTTAATATATTAACAATTTTTTTAAATATTTATAAATATATCATATCATGTATTGTTAACTAATCACTTATTTTTTAGTAACAATTCATGAATTTGGAATTTATTATTAATAGTGGTTCGAGTAGTGGCCTGAATCCAAATTACTGATTGAAAATTAGTGTATTCTAAATTTTTATAACGTTAGCATATTCGATCGTTACTCTATTTTATGATTCGTTATTTTTATGATCTATATAACGAAAATTTGTCCGCTGTTTTATACTGATTGCCCGCCTGCCAAGTTTTAAATCTCGCAACGATGTTGCAACGGGTCGACGTCTTGAAGTGACGTACATAAACAGGAAAAACGATCAATTGAGTCAGTTTTTGATTTTTCTTGTGGAATACTCACAAGGCGAGCAACTATTATATTTATAGCATATTAACTAACGTAAATAAATTTGTCAATTAATGACAGATTCAAGCAGAATTGTTTTATTAAAAAATGTAATTTTATACATATAAAATATACATTTTATGTTAATAATATCTAGATTCAGAAAATACTATATATTGAGAAATTAGACAATATTGTACATATTTTTCAGAATTAGAAGCTATTGTTATAAATTTGATTTTGATTAATAGGAAATTCAACTCTCAAAGCCAATTTCAAAATGTTATAAATTATTAAAATGTAAAATTATTATATATATGAATTTTTATGTTTATATGAATCTGCAATAATTTGAAAATATTAGCTATTATATGCAAGAATTCGAACATACATTTTTAAAATCTATAATTTTAATAATAACTGATTATATAAAAAATTTTTTTACTTTAAAATAAAAAAAAATGTAAAAATTCTCTAAAAAATTGAATCTTTTGACATTTGACATTTTATACAAAATGATGTAATAAAGCATTTATCTTATCTCAATCGAATTTCTGCTTTGTATCGACACACACTGAGAAAAAAAATGATCACAATTATCATAATTTAGCTATAATTTATAATAATTTTTATGATAACTATACATATATTTTTATTCATGCAAATATAGTCAATTGTGTTATTAATAGTAGTTACAGACACTGTTTAAAAATTTTTAGTTTTTTTAAACATATTTTTTAGTTGTTATTACTACATAAATACTAAGTGAATTTAAGAAAATAATTGTATTTACTGAATAAGAATGTGTATTTTATTTGCTATTTATTAGTATTTTTAGCTAGTATTTTTTTACTATTTATATCTTGATGTTTTATTATATTATTATTTGAAATTATCAATTTAATATATATATAAAATTTTTTCAAATATGAAAAAACTAATATAACTTATAAAAATATTATAATATTATTACTAACTTAAATATTGTTTAGTGGTTTAGTCAGCAGTAATAACTATAAAAATGGAGCTTGTAACCATTGTTTTATTATGCAATTATAATCACAAATACCAAATACTTTTCTTTCAGTGCAAAGTTCACCTCATAATCCGTTGGTTTATAATTATATTATATTAATCAGTCCATCGGTACTGTATTGTATCAGCTAGATCGCATCGTGTAGCGAGTTCTTACATTTTTCATCACTTTTTTTATCGCGCGTATACGTTTACAATGTCACACTCGTACAATATTGCGCACGAGTGCAAAGGTTGAGAATATTCAGCCTTCACATGGAATGTGCAGCGATTAAACACGATCGTACACAATGATCTATTACAGAGATTTGATGATTGCAACATGGAGGGTCCTAGAATAAACAATGTAATGATTGAATCTTGAACGAAATCGAATTATTATTCGCTTATGAAACTAATATCAAATCATAATTTGCATATATTTTAGCTAATTATAGGTTTTTTATCATTAAAAAAATCTTATTTTTTAATAAGTGTAATGTGAAAAGTTTATTGGTAAGTCTCCTTTCCTATAAATTTTCTCCTTTTACATTAAATTACTCCGCTCTTTACTGTAGAAATTCGATAACATTGATGATTACATCTCTGATAATTATAGGAATCAGTTATTATATTCTTGGTTATTTTATTCTTGAACTCCTATTTGCCTTAAGGTCACATATATTTACTATTTTAATTATTATAATCACATATTTCTTTTATATATTATCACATGAATTATTAACGGTAGTAATAATGGTTTTCTATGAACTGTTCAGTTGAATCATGGTCCGACCAGTAAACATAGCACGTAAGAATCGTGCTATATTGGTGCATCCATGCGAAGTGCATATTTATTAACTGTTACAATTGAACTATTAATCCATTGCTCATGGATATTAGAAGAACTTATTGTTCGAAATTACTGACTATCGAATAATATATTGAATATTTACTCCATCATATCTAAGTCGTCTTAATATACTTTTCTTTATGATCAAAATACTGACTGAATACTTTATTAAGCTAGCACAGCTACTTCAGAACAATCAAACGATCTATATCACATTTTTTGATATTTTTTTGCTAATTCCCGATTTTTTACTCTAGTCAATTCGCTAAAGCTAAGAATAGAACACAGCTACATTCTTGATTGAATTTTTCGACTTAAACAGTGAGCAAAAAATTCCGATTTGCGATATTCTTAGAGCAATTAATTCTACAAACATTTTGAGCTCAAGTTCAAAATGAGCTCAGCAATTTAATGCTTTAAGATACTTTATTCTTGTACGCGAGCCAATACAGCTACTCTTGGTCAAATTTTTCGACTTAAACAGCGAGCAAAAAATCGGGAATAGAGCAAAAAATTAATAAAAAAATAGCCTTTTAAGAATATGTACTTGATTTTTCATTTGCTGCTTTTTTTCTTTGTAATTGTGCTAATTTTAGTCTTAAGCTAACACAGCCATGGGTTTTAGCAAATCGGTTGGAGCAAAAAAATCGGGAATAGAGCAAAAAATTAGCAAAAAAATGTGATATAGATCGCGTTTGATTGTACTAAAGTGGCTGTGCCAGCTTAATAAACGTAAAATACTGATACTTGAAAATATTGGAACATATAAATATGATAATATTACGTCATTAGGTTTTAATTGTGACAATTTGTCACAGTTGAGCCAAATCGTCTTTTAATCATGTTTACATTTAATTTAAAAAATTTTGCATGTATAAAATAGACTTTAAAGAAATTTATATCTGCTCTTATGCAATATATAATACTTCCTGGATACTTTTCCATTTATTTATAGATAATAATAATGTTTATTGAATACGAACGATCAACGAATCGCGACCTATTTGATTTTTGCGATTAAGACATTTCGGCAAATTGCAATTTTGTCAATAACTAGAAAGTTTCTCGGTTCACTGCGAGATTTGACGTTCCTTTTAACGAGTTTTATCGTTCGGTAACGAACGCTTCAACGTCGTCGCGTCACGTGTTCATCGAGCGTTCCATAAATTTTCATAAATCAGCATCGCGAACGTATGCAAACGATGACCCTGACGACCCGTCGCGGTTGACGGACGAAAGTTGCCTCGATCCCGAGGTGCGAGCGGCCGGCAGTACGGCGGCACGCCGCGCGACGAATTCAAGTTAGATGCCGCGTGTGTACGCACCACTGGTGCGCGTAATTAATCGGAGCACAGAGATCGCCGTCGTTACGTGATCGGACGTGTCAAATGGCGCGCAGGAAGAGGAAGCAACCGAGAATGGTCACTGTATTCGTGCCAGTCGATGTACGTGTGTATTTCTTATCTTAGCGAATTAATTCTCCATCGAAAATAGACATACATCATAAAACATGTACGCTGTTTATTGTTCGCGAATATTTGAAATGTTTGAGAAATGGGAGGGGGGATTATTAGATACTTAAAATGCAAAAGAAACTTGCAATGCTAATGTGTTTTACATTCAACAATATTCTCGACGTTCGAAGTCCAGATAATTCATTTTAATCTGCTTATAATCTACATTGTGATAGAAAAATCATGAGATATATATATATATATTGTTCACAGAGAACGATTTAAAAACTTTAATATGTTGGCTTTCATTAGAATAATTATATAAATTATTCATTTATTTAATATAATTTTATTTATTTTTTATATACGATAATCTAAATATTTTATCTATAAACAACGATGTTGGTTTTTTTTTTCAGGTATGTATCAATCACATCTCTTCTAGGGCTTTTCCAAGTTTTAAAACTTGCTTCGCGGAAACAGTATTCCTTTGCTATGCAACAGATCTACAACATTTCGTATTAATAACAACTAATAGTAAATAAACAATGTTCCATGTCTTTTGGTAAGTTTAAGTAATATAAAATTTTCATTTTACTTTGTTTTATTCGTGTCGCTCTGACTTTCGTTTATGTCACTCGATTTTACAGATCCTGAACTTGCCTTTTTTAAATCAGTTTAATGATCAATTAGATGTTGTAATATTAAATGTTTTATAAACTTAGAATGAAATTTTTTTTGATGAAAATTTAATCAAAGGCGAAAAAATATTTTATAATTACAAGAGATTCCATGTTTTCACTACGTATACATTTATTTGATACTGATATCAAATCATTCATGATGAAGTAAATATTCTCTAAATTGTCTGTTTAATACGAGACAAAGATAGAAACTGGAAGTGTTTTGTTACGATAAATTCGCTACGAATGTCGTTTTAGTCAACAAAGATTCCTATGAATCAGAGCAGTCCCACTCTAATAAAGAGTCAATTTACAAACTAACGACCGTCTTTGTTGCATTACTTTGTACCGTTAATGTAAACAACATTGCACTATTTTCGACGTGCGCCTTAAAATTAGCACTGTCGCACATATCTATGAATAAATCGATTGCCAGATAAACAGCGTAGAACGAATTTTTTGCGCATTTCATCGCATCGTTGAGAATATGCGTTTAGGAAAGATGACTACCAAGGTTAGCGAGATCGAGGCAACTTCTGTAAAAATAACCGCGACGTTCAGCAAGAACATTTGTTCATGCTTAAAGAGTGCAGCGATCTTGTAACCTTCGCGGGTTAAACCCACGCGTCTTCACGTATTTGGCAATCAGGGGAAATCTCGATATCTTTTGTGCTTTTCGTGAAGCTTTGCCGTGCCCAATTGGCTATACCGTAATTGCGCTAAATTATTCGGCGTATACTTTTATATTTCACTTGTCGCTTTAACTGTACACACGTAAAGTAATTGTTTTTTATATTTTCTCAATTTTAGAGTATTTTTTAGAGTATTTTTTAGCGACAAATGAAAGTGCTTATTTACAATATTAAAAATATTTTATTAGCTTTTACAAATTAAACTTTTATTAGAAATTCCTGTTAGTAGTCTCATTTGTTTACATTTTAAAAGATTGATTTGTCAAAACGTGTTTTCTTAGTTTATACGCTAAAAATTATTATTTCTCATTGATTTTGAAACAAACATCATTTTTTATTTCTATAATTGTTGAAAAATTCATAATTAAACGAAGATACGCCGTCGTTTATATGATAATTTTTTTATTAAAAATATAAGATATATTAGCCATTAGCTAGTTTAGATATACGCTTATTTGACTAAACTACATGCTAAATAGATGACAGCGTAGAGAATAGAAATATGTTATCTAACACTTGACTAGTTCTTCCTAAAGTTCGTGTCAGTTTCTCTATCGATAAAACAGTATAATGAAGTAGTTCAGTCGAAATTGTCGTTTTAATTACCGATTGTTGGTTAAGTAATTCTCTACATTGGATTTTTATGCGCCAGCGAGAATTACGTTTGTTGATTTTGTTTAAAACGAGCGTTGATATCAACATAATCAGTTTCTTGTAAGAGCTGGAATATATTTTTCTTCTAATAAACACATGCTCTATTGTGATAAAAAACAGCTCATGCGATATGATATATTTGTGACTACGTTTAGGATCGGTCCAGCGCGTTATCTTTGATAAGGAAGCTCTAGCGTTATCATGTTTAATAAAAGTTATAAAGATAAGGTTTCTCATGAACTTTTGCAATAATTAACACATTGATATTTCTAAAAAATGTCAGAACGAATTTTGCATCAGCAGTGATGTAATTGGCGAGGTCGGCAACAGTTAATTGGGAGTAACAATTTTTCTCGGGACGTTAATCGAACCAATTTACGTTATATTGTAAGTATGAGTGATAGGCGAAAAGAAGGACATCCAATCTGTGTGCGAGTAAAATATTATTCTTATTGTTTATTATAAGTAGGAGATTTATTGAATTATTTTTAATTTAGTCTATTCAAGACTAACTTAATAAATTCTATTGATCAGCGTTATATCAAAGAAAATATCAAGTAAACAACATTTATTAAATTTTTTAATAAATGAGCTAGTAATATTTTCTATATTTGGTGATGATCTATTTTATTTACTACTCTTATGTATGTAGAAATATTACATTACGTCATAATGGATTAAAAGGGAAAAAAGCATTATCTCAAGATGTTTTATCGAACAAAATTAGCTCACGTTAAAAAATAATTTAAAAATACGTAATATGAAATCTTGAGCTATCTAATATCTAATAGCGAAATAAAAAAAATAGTTTAATACTTTAAAAATAAATTTATCAATGAATGAATAATTCTTGACGAAGAATTGTTCATCCATTGATAAAATTATTGAACATTTCTTTTAAAATTGATTCAAACCTCAGCTAAGAAATATCCATAAGCCATTATTACATAAGACCAAATAACCATTCATATACTGTTGTGCAAACATGTCTCATACTTCTCGTCCGAACTCTCAACATTTTTTTGTACGATAATCTGCAATGCAGCATCGCATGTTGTCGTAAGCGATTCTTTCTAGGTAAATGATATTTTTGTTAGCAATCGTCATTAATAAGTGTTCATTACACGCAGTAATTACGTGCTCGTATGTTCTATTCATATAGTATTATTATCTAGAATAATCGACGACCTTGATTTCACGAGTGTAGCAGCATGTGTATAATACACGCACAGACCTATGTGATACCTTTGCTTTCTTCAACTTTTTTGCTCTATAAATGTGCATAAAATAAATTTCATTGTCATCATTTTTCTCGACACTTTATTAGACATTTCTGATTTGTTGAGAAGTTACTGAAGTACCGTCCAAAATACACAGTGTTTACTAAAATCTTACGAAAAATTCCTTCCTTCTTTCCGGATTTTTTAAGTATTTTTGTTCAGAATTCAAAAAATAAGTAACAAATTTTTTAATGTATTTTGAAATAAATTGAAGTGCAAATAATGTAAACAAATTAGATATATAATAAATTAATAGAAGAAAAGAGTTTTATTTTTATTATTTTCTACAATTAGAACGCGAACTTATAGGTGTAACGGAAAGACTCACTACAATATTTTTCAGGACACGCTGTGTTACATTGCGTTATACTATGTAAAGTTTTTATTGGAACGCAGTTTAGTTTTATATGATGTAACGCCAGAGTGTAACGCACATTAGTCGGGATCTACAATAAGTATAATAGGCCTTAAACCTAAAGAAATTGATCAATCATAGTTGAATCTCTTTCGATTGTGATTGATCAATTTCTTAAGACTGATTACATCTATTGTAGGTCTGGACTTACAGTTTTCCATTTTTATTTTTTCAAGTATGTTGCGTACCTGTAAGAGACTTATGATTTTAATTTTGAATTAAATTATAAATCTTTCAAGATTGACGGTTTTTAATAATTTTATTATAAAATAAGCGTGACTACCAAATAATTTTTTGAAAAGTTGGTAACACTGATATATTTAACATGTTCTTACTTAACTTTTTATAGTATTGAGCAATGTAACGTTGTTTTACACACACAGTTGAAAAATTTTGTATTGGACACTCATCTGTGTATTTTGTTAGAAAACAGCCAGTATCAGTGAGTTACTCTCTTCTGCTGAATACTTGGCCGAGTATTATCTTTTATCTGTGTGTCATCCTGATTTTTCAATAAAAAATCAATAAAAATCGCAAGACACACACGAGAATACACGTAAATGTGGATGTATGACTTATTGCTAACCGATTGTTGACTTTTTGCATTAAAAAGATGATCAAAGGAATAATGTTTTCAAATAAATGATAAAGTTTAAATTAAAAAAGAAAATTTGAAGAATTTCGTTGAATTCTAATAAAAATCCATGAAAATTCTTGAATTTTTTATCAATTTTTTAATAAAATTTTTTTTTAATTTCAGGTTTTTTTAGGTAATAAAAACATCTCCTGGAAAGTCCAGATTTTTTTAGGTAGTAAATACATACCCTGAAAATATCGCGAGAACATAATTCTAGCATTCAATTACATTTTTCTCGCGGATGTAGCGATATTATAATTATATATGTGCATTTTTTGCATAAAAAGGAAAAATTAGTTAGTGAGAAAATAAATGATAAGGGAGACTGGAGCAGAGAATGTGGAGAAAGTTCGTTTCAGCGACAGAAAAGATACATAATTCAGTAAATGGACCTGTGCGTCTATGCGATGAATTTATAATTGCAATGAACATTATTAATATGTAAGAAAATATATATTATGTTATTGAATGTCATTAATGTTATATATTGCTGAATGTTATATATTGCTAAAACATATTTATGCAGTAGAAATATTTTAATATTCGCTTCAGTAAAATGAAAAGAATAAGATACAATGTAATTATTATTTTCACATACATGCATATTATTACACTCTTTTTTTATTACATTTATGACATAAATGTACGTAGTAGCCGATAATATTTATATCTTATCTTATTTTATTATATCATAGTATTTTTTTCCCGTTATTATATATACTGTAAGTGCAAGTTTTCACAAGTCGCTGACAATTAGGCAAAGTATATATCAATAATATAAGAGCAGATTAGGAATGTAGAATTTAGGAAGAATCACGATGAGTTTGTGAGGAAAATCGAAGTTAATGAATTTATTATATTTTTTTATATATAATCTGATTTATAGAATAATGTTGTAACCGAAAAATCACTATCATGATTCTATCATGAGCATACGAATATGTTGTGTGTGTGTGTGTGGGGGGGGGGGGAGTGTGGTGTGTGTGTGTGTGTGTGTGTGTGTGTGTGTGTGTGTGTATATTTTCTTTTAAGAAACATGAACTACGTTTACACAATGCAATTTACGTCATTGTTATAACATCAATATTATGAAACTAATCAATCATAGCTACTCTTCTGAAGAATGGAATGATTGTAATTGGTTTTTTAACATCAATGTTATAAACTTCGGCATATCGAGTCGTGTAAATATAGCCATAAATATAAGTAGAAGACCATGTGCAAATTTTGGGTGATATATCGATAAAGATATCTTATCTTTTGTTCCTGACCACTAGTAACAATTCACGGTTAACTCCGTCAATGGTTGCGTTCAGCAAAAAAACAACTGTTGTAAAATTCTTTAATATGTATGATTGATATACATTTGCATTCAGAAAGAGGAACAAGATCAATCATATTAATGATTGACTTATTGTTTTTAACAGAGAATTTTCTAATAAAAAAGTAAAGCTGTTTTTTCTGCTGA
Source organism: Atta colombica (assembly GCF_001594045.1). NCBI lineage: Eukaryota > Metazoa > Arthropoda > Insecta > Hymenoptera > Formicidae > Atta > Atta colombica. Next base: position 3,009,486 of record NW_017259212.1, on the reverse strand, counting down.
ATGTAGCCCACATCGATTATTGCACGAGAACTCATCTATAATTAAACTTAATCGACAACATTAACTTTTATGCAGTTCTCTATCGATAGTTGTAATAAGAAATGTGTTCAAGGAAATTACTTTTATCTTTTTGTCGAGTGATATCTAATTATCGAGGTATGCGGGCCAGCAAACCTCGATAATTATTTTTATCGCCTTTTACCAATGATCTCTTTCAATTCTGACCTCGGGCAAGGTTGGACGAAACAGTTTTACAATGTTGCGAACACTATATGTCCACAAGTTCATGCGCGACGTATAGACGTTCTTCATGATTAGCGATACGAATAGCAGCGCGAAAGAGTTGCCCATACGCGTACTCATCGTTATCATCGTGACGCGCGCGTAGAGTAATCTATCCTCGTCGGATGCCATCGCCTCGTCGACGCCGTCGCGCGATCGTCAGTCTCGCGATTGTGAGTGTATAATTCGCAACGACAGTGTGCAACTAGCGCGAAAAAACCGTTCAACGATTCCTCCTTAGTTCAGAGAGTTCATTTCATGTAGCGTGTGAATGAAAAAGTAAAACCTATCAAGATTGTGGATCTTTCATTGCTTGTCGATAGAATACAGTTAATTCGTTAAAAACTCTGTGCTCGCCACGAATTAATCGTCAATCGGTCATTATAATCTTCATGTAAACTACATTTACATTGTCGTGCAATAAACACGTGAATCCTATATATACATTGTATCTCGGAACATACGCGACATTGCAAAAATCCTTGTGCAAAGGCGACATCGAGTCCGTCAAAAATAGCTGTGACGTATTACATTAACGGAGTAGAATCGTGTGGTGATTTCTCTCTTGAAACGTTCTCCAAAACTTGAAAGAAGCAATATGAGCCTGGCAGTGGTATCAAACGCGGTAGGTCAATGATATTGCTGTTAACAAATCTCAATAAGATTAGGGGAAAGGAAAGAGAAAGCATTTTCACTTTCGATGTGTCGTAAGAAAGCACGAGATAACATTTCAGAAAGATATAAAGTTAAAAACAACTAGAATTCTCGATACCATTAAAAAAGACTTGAGAGATTGAAATGATTTTCTCGAAATTATTATGTTTATTATAAGATATGCACGCAATGATCCGCGTATTAAATAATGCAACTTTGTACCAATAGAAATTTTTTCATATATATATTTATATCTTTTTTATTACATCACTACTTCCGACCTTGCGAGGAATTCAAAAACACGTGGGATAATCGAAATGCCCTTTCTGTATACTTGGAGTCCATAGTGCCGGTATAACCGGTCAAACATGTTCTCATCATAGACTTGTATGTGTATATATTAACTAGACTGCTCACACTCCGACGATTTTGCATACAATAGAAAGAGAAGTGTACTCAACCGACATGGCTTGGTCATATATGCGTATATGTGAACACACTGTTGTGAATGGCACCACGTGATCTGAGTGTATGTAAGTGCAATACATGTGCAATACATGAAATACATGAAAAGTACTAAGCATATATATGAATACTGATCCAAGCAATGATTATCCACATTTTAGTTTCAAAAATGATGACATGAGTCCAGTTAGTATGTAGAAGTTTCTTATATGATGGTTTTTATAAATGATTCGAGTAATTTTTCAGGAATATGGACATTCCGAGTGATGTCACGATTTCTATGAAAAACTTCAGTGTTAGTTAAACCGGACTTCCGTTCCGCGTGCAAAGAACTTTTCTAATTGTCCAAATGTCCGATAACATTATCTGTAATTTATCGAAAGTATCAACAATTGAATGGTAATCATTTATTCCTACAGTAGCTGTTAAAAGAACCTTGACAACTATGACTAAGACAACAATGTTAACATAAAAATTATCTAGATAAAATTAATGGTAAGTTTCCTTGACTCGTGTCTGTTAAATGGTACTTTAACCTTCATAAGTAATTATATGAGACCTCATTATTATTATTATTATTATTATTATTATTATTATTATTATTGTTATTGTTATTGTTATGTTCTATT
>NW_017259212.1:2982438-3007417 GCF_001594045.1 Atta colombica | reverse complement strand
TTTAATACTATAATTTATATTTATTATATAATATACATTTTATAAATTTTTTAAAATTATTATTTCTTTATTATTTCTTTGTTAGAAAATTGATAAGATATTATAAAATATTTAAATTAAAAGAACAATGGAAGAATAGAGAATGATTGATAAACTCTAATATGTCAATAGTTGACATATTAGAATTTCTATTAACATTGAAACTTACACATATGATCTCGCTTGGCGCCAAAGCCGTGACACTTTCGATGAAGGATAAAGTCTCGGCGCGATTTATAATGATTCTTAATAATACCCAGCAGATAACAATTCACACTCACATGATGCAAGCCAACGCACTGATATGAATACAGTACAATCTGTACAATATATTACTTAACTAACGATAGTTAATAATAATTCAGATCGTTCACATCTGTGTTAGATAAATCGTGTAAATAATCAAGAATAATCAATAGTCGGTTTCATGTTAAATAAATTTTATCGGTGCGAGTTATGAGACAATACTTAATTTGCAGAACATACATTATACATATATATATATATTTTATGTGAAATTTTGTCACAGACACGAATTTATCTGACACAAAAGCGGATGTTGTATCCTTTAAAATGGGTTTTTTCTTTTGTTTAACTTCCTAGCAACAACTTGCTTATATATCACATGCAAGTTTTTATTCTGTGGAACTTGAAAAATAAATGTTTACTAAAATGTTTATGCTAGATACGATATTTTAAGCATGTCAAGTGACTATTACTGCAAGTGCGCACATATCCACTTATAACATTGTACACTTATATAATTACACTGTATCGTGGCCATTGTATTCTGTACACATGAGTCACAGGTAAATACATAACGATTATGTGATAATAATGCAACTTGATCGAATTTATACGGTAAAATTAAATTTATTATCCGTGCATACATATCGGATTATCGTTTTAAAATTTTGTTTTTTCTCTTATCTTCTTTCTGTTAAACTTTGTGTTCATATAACACGAGATTTTAAGATATTCAAAATATATACAGGGTGCTTTCTGTAACTTGATCATTTAAAATATCTCTGTTGTTTTTGATGATACGAGAAAATACCACAGGGGAAAGTTGTTCGATTCAAAGCGACACATATTATGATGAAAAAATTCTTTTCAAGGAATTGTATGATTTTTTTTATATATGTTTTATATACTATGATTCCTCTAATTATTCTGTATGTAAAAGTATAAAGATTGAGATATCAAAAAACCATAGAGTTTACGAGTTATTTAACATTTTATGTCAATATGTTCCAGAATAAAGTATAAAATATCTCGTAAACTAATGGACTTTTATATACAGGATAATTAGAGGAATTATTTGTGTAAAAAAAAAATTATACATATAATTCCATTTGAAAAAGTAGAGATGATTTTAAAGTCTCAAAGAATATGACCTTGAGAAAAATTTTTTGCTCATCATAATGTATACCCCTTGAATCAAACAATTTTTTCCTATGGTATTTTCTGGTATCATCAAAACAAACGGAGATATTTTAAATGATCAAATTACAGGAAACACCCTGTATGCAGAAACTAACTGTAGATGAATCACTAAGTAATTTACGGATACATAAACAATATGCATATTTATCTCAAGAACAACTCACTGCATTCATCTTCTGATTCATGTTTTTCTATTCTAAATAAAATTTAATTTATATTTTAAATTATATTATTCTAAATATGAAACTCCAAATATCAGTTTGAGTTTAATCTAAACATAAAAATTATAATTGTCGAAAAGGAAAGAATCGAAAAGAAAAATATACAATATAAAACTTTGTAGTCGATTTTGAACATATTGATAGAAAAAATTATAAGAAAAATATAAAGATTTGAACTAAAAGTATAATTATTCTCGCAATAAACAAATTCAAACGATTGATATGTTTATATTGTATAAATATTATAGTACAGTATACATATATATTTGATGATATAACATATTAAGCATTTCTTGCAATAGTTATTTAATATTTAAAAAAATACAAATGATTACGTGCTAATTCATATCTATTACTTTTTTATGTCACTTGCGAATGTCATAAACAATGACTTTGCAGCATAAAGTTTTCATCGTATTCAATATTATAACGTATTAAGCTTATCACTTACGTCTACTATACATGTACAATTGAACCTTATCCTATGTGAAAAATGTATCATCAAAAGATAGATGCAATATATGAATAAATAATACGGCTGTTGTTAGCATAAATTTTTATTATATATATTTATATTTATTTATTTATAATTATACAATAGTATATTTTTGGAAGATAGTGCCATTGGAAAAAAAGAAAAACATCTATAATAACATAAAAAAATATTCATATAAATCACATTAAAAGAAAGAACTTTTTTTCCTTTTTTTTTAAGAACTTTTTTGGTGATGCATCTTTCAAAAATATACTTTCTGGTTTATGAATAGTCGGTATCGCGACTTGAGGCTTTTACCACATTCACCCTTCGTCCGAATGATTTCAGATGGCGCCATAGAATCTCTTGTTGCAGATTTCTGCATTTATACTTTTTTATTTTCTTACAATGTGATGACTGTTAGCAACTTGTGCGATCTAGCACGTGATCATTGATCTCGCGATCGATTATCGTTAAATAACAAAATATGTTCGTTCGATAAAGGTATCGTTCGCCGAAGAATTAAGAATGTCTTCTGTCCTGTCTGTCGATCAGTATCCTTTTAGATCAATCCGATTCGCCTTGACAAATTGTGGTAGCTCGAGATAACAAATCAGATACGCATCACGATTGTAGCGGAGGTGGTCTTGTATCACGTTCTTGTCAATGTGTCAAGTCTTGTTCGCCATGTGGACATTGAAACTACGATATTTTCGCGCACGTGATCGTTGGCGTCGCCCTATGATAATTTTATTTATATATGCACGGTTAGTATAGTGTCTTTTGTTTTTCATAATAATCGATGTTATTATTATAATGTTGCAATTGATACTATTATTACAAAAACTATTATTATTAATTATATATATATTATTTTATTATATGCATATAATAAAATGTTAGAAAATGTTATATAAACATTCATTCAAAATGAGGATGAAAATCTATTTCTCACTGTATATCGGATTTTCATTTATAATTTTTATTTTATTCTTCTCTTTAATTGTTTTTTTAGCATTACTGAAAAGATTTTAATCTACTATAGCTAAATAGATTGTTGCTAATCAAGTGCACGTGTACTTTACAAATATTTTAATTTGATCTTTAAAAAACAGAACCTTATATGAAAAAATTCTATATTTTTTACTTATACACTCTATATACGAAAAGTCCTTCTTTTCCTGATCACGATTTTTGGAACATCCTGCTCATTTTCATTTATTTTATACTATGATATTTTTCCTTCGCCGTGTTATTTCATCTTCGAAACTCATAAATTACAATCTATTTTAATTTGAAAAAGTTGTTTGCGGTAAACCATTTTTAAATCTAATTACTTTAGAAAAAAAAAATTTTTTTTTAAATTGGAATGCAGAATAGATTGCGATGAATCCTACATGGATTAAGGCAAACCGATTATTCGTTTTGAAGATTTCAGTCAAAGAACATAAAAAATGATTGTGACAACGGGACACCTTGGGCGGCTCATCGTTTATGGTAAGATTACTATAAACACCTCCGCCGGCGTTTTCTGTGCGGAACAAGTGGTATAATAGTTTTGCGTCCCTTTCGAGTCTTGGAGAAATGTTATTGTGGTGACTAATGACATTAGGTGGAGGTCTATGTGAAAGTATCATGCGGAGAAAGGCAGGGGCGTAGAAACAGGATGCAATCGAATCATCATATTTATCTCCCATGTTAATCTCATCAGGAGACGAATATAAATCTTCCCTCGCTATTCCATCAAAAATCTTTTTTGATTAATTTATATTTCATCTTAGAATTTAAAATATTTAATAAGAAACTTAAAATTAATTATTTTCCTATAGGAATCGATTCCAAATTTGACTTGAATATCCTATTATCATTCCTGATTCCTAACGCTTCAATGATCACTTGTATTGCAATCGTACTTTCAGACCGAACATATAAGTCTTATCTTTTGCGATCACGAAGTTTCATTGCGTAAGGACGATGAGTCCTTTTGTGCGTAAAAGTGCGAATGACGTGTGCAAGACAGCGATATCTTTATCGACTCATTAACGACGGAGACACTGGCAATGATTGTCACTAGTAATTATCGTGACTGCCACGGAGACAGCGCTATGTAAAAGCCGCGTTCGTGCGCTGCGTAATGATACGTGTCGCGATATTCAAGATTTTATCAGGCTGACGCAGCGGTGTCTCTTTCCGTTGAACAGGCCGTCCATCCGTTCATTCGATTCCTCTCGACCTGTCGACCTATCGAGCTCTCGGTCGGATTCGGCTTGCCTTAACCTTCCTGCCGCCCGTCGACCACATCCGGCTCGTTAACATTTTTTTTCATAATCGACATTATGAGTTCCGTACTAAACAAAGTATAAGTTGCCGCCGCGATGCGCAGTCGATTTGGCGTCGGAGGCTCCTTTTACAGCCATCGAAATTCAAAGGGACGCCGTCCTCTTCATTTGTCAAGCGCCGTCTTCTTCAGCCCTTCTGGACTCTGTGCCTTTTCTATGTACCTTCACCTGAGGATTAAAAAAAGGCAGCTATCTTCCATTTCTCAGCTGCAGGTGCGTCTCGATAAACTCCAAGTCCGTGTCGCGAAGAGAATGAAACGCCCTCGGCGAAAGGAGTTTGATTCTTTTTGAAGTCATCCGATGTCATGAGTCTTATTAGTATTATTAGTTTTGTCAGATATAATTTAAATCAGAAACTAAAAGAATGTATACAGTTCATATATTTATAATTATAATTCGATTATTTCCAAAATTCGATGTATTTTATATCTTTTGTCTTATGTGATGTTTTTGAATTCATACGTTACTGAACAATTAAATCGGTACGCAATAATTACATATAATTATATAATTATGTGTGCAGTCTTAAAATATTTTGAGATAAGACCGCATCAATGAGCAAACTCACTGCAGAATGGAATTTAAAAAAATGATAGTAATATGACAAAAATTACTAATAATAATTTACTAATAATAATTGTAAGGATACTTTGAATAAATTCCTTTTTATTAAATATTAGTATTATTGATAAATATTGTCATATTAATAATTTTTTTACATTTTATAACATTTTGAGTTTGCTCATTGATGACCTTGTTTCTACATATTGCATTGCATATGTAGAGAACCATATTAACGTTTTTAAAAATATGTATAACTATTTTATTTATTTATAACTTATTTTGAAAATATTTTATTTTGAATTTATCTCGTTGACTCACAAATTTTGGCATCAATTGTTGCACTTATCTTTGATTAGAAGTATTTGACATTTTAAAAGAAATACATGATATGTTAAAAATTTTAGTGTGGCAGCGTGAAAATATCGGTAGCCAAGGTTTGTCTATTTTATCTATAAATTCATGTGAAACTGCGTTATAGCCAAGAATATCTCCCTCGAGAAAGGCTTTCTTTAATTTTTCTCGCGGATCATTCCCAGAGAGATAGATTTTGAGGCGATTCCGTTGAATTGAACGATTTCTAGGCTCCCGTCGTGCGGACTGTCTTTGAAAATATTTTGACGTCGGGGAAGATCGTCGTGTGATCGATGCCCGTTCCCTGGAGATTACATCGTGAATTGCATTTTCTCCATATGAACGCACATCGCATGGACTGCAATTCTATGTATGAACGATTCTCACAGAAAACGTAGTGTGCGGTTGGTCGAAAGGCCTTGCCATCTGCTCTGCCGACTTTATAACTTTGCGAATATTTTCTGGAAAATTCTGTAACCAGAGAAATCACAGATATGATAGTTGTGTACAACTGTAATAATCATTTGATAAAAGAGAAAATTTGAAGCATAGGGTTGAAAGTATTTTTTTTTGAGGTTGTTAATATTTATAAGTAAATTAAATTCGTAGAGCGTTCTATAATTGCGAGAAACATAAGTAGTGAATAAATCTTAACAATTGCTGTTTGCAGAAAAAAAATTCTCAAGGTTAAAATCCAGTGATTAGTTCCGATCGTGTCTTTTAGGATCTTATTTGCATTAATGGCGGTTGTACCTGAGCGAAGGCGTTCATCGTGAAATCGCCAAGCACAAGACCGGTTTTCTTCCAAGCGTAATTATAAGGTTCGAACCAATCGCGCGGTATCTCGAAAAAATTCAGGGCCCATCACTACCATCGGCTTAGTCGCAGACGCCATTTTTCTTCAGTCTTTATACCGTCGAATCTGTCTTTCGCGAAAAAATTTGCGTATTTTTATTACATCGAAGCGTAGCAATCATTATTGTGAAACCATAAATAAATTTGGAATATATAGCCTTGTTTAAAGTGCACTTTATCTAGATCAAACTCGTCAAGTCTTCATTAGATTATCAGAAGGTAGTCGGAATGAGGAAGAAGTGTTAGTAACGCGTTTAATTGATTGCCATTTATGAGACACGCTTGAAGGCGTATAATTTCTTTTTTTACTTTGCCAAACCGTAAATATATTCGCCAAAATTGCATCGTAATCCTACTGCAAAGTAGTTTGATACGTGGTTTCTTGCTCGCGACCTGCGTTCATCCGATGTAATTAAGTGATTTTATTTATGTTTATTATGCGTGCTATTAAACTTCTCTCTAGAAGGTAAAGCGTACTGTGTTGCTAGGCGTCGTCCATCGTCTTAACTTAGAAATAGCCATGAATATCGACGTGAATGAAAAGAGAAACATGCAACTCCATATCTGTCTTTAAGTTTTCACTAGCGTAAAATTTCTAGCGTGATTTCCTATAGTGATTATACCTAGAGATTTATGAATAAATGAGTTGATTCACATAATGATAATATTAATTATCAGTTGGAAAATTAATATATGTACAATGTGCGAAGGGATTCGAGAATAAATAAAGGAACATGTTGATTTAATGGCTGCAGTGGAACGAAAGAGGCGGACATATAAAAAGAAAATGGTTTGGTTCATGTTCTTGCGACGATGACCGAGATTGGTTCCGCACTTTCTTCGGCTTATGCCGCGTATGGCAGATAAGGCACGCGCACAGGAAAAGCTCGAAGATGAAGATAAGAATTTTTCTAGTAAAATGGAAGATCTCGTCTGGATCGTACGAAAGAATACATGTATGATAAATGATTTTCTTCAAACTTTCTGCTTTAGGTAAGCAGTCTTCGTCTTAGATTGTTCTCAAATTCTATTCCTCTTTTAAACTTTGAAGAAGAAAAAGAAACTACTTGCTAATAATAATAATAGCAGTTTAATATATTTTACGCCACTGTTTGGCACTACGTGGATGAGAATAATACTGATCATTTACAGATAGATAATATTACAGAAAATTAATAAAATTTTATGTCTACTTACTTATAATATATAATAATAATTTTTTTAATTATTGTATGATTATCAATTTTTATAATAAAACGATTCAATATAATTTCTTTGCAAGAATTGACTTTTTTATTGATTATACAGAATGTAAAAATAGAATTTGCTTGATTTATTAATGATAAATCGAAGAAATAATAGTAAAAAAAATATTTGATTACTTTTAGAGATACTTGAGCGATTCATATGTTAATAGCTAATTAACATACTTATAAACAGTCCATCGTCGTCATAGACTTAAGAAATTCATTAAATTGATAGGCAGTTACACTTTGTATCGCTGTTTTCTTGTTAATTATCTTCTGAAAACGTTCATGAAATTTTTTCAATTTTACTTGAATGGATTATAAATTGATGAGCTAGAATAGTGTAAGATGATATAATACGCAGCGAATTATTATCTAACAGTGCGTGAAAATAGTATTCTCGTCCGACAGCATGATAAGGAACATTGTGCAACATTTTATAATGGATAATATATCGTTATTGTGTACATGATACGCATAAAGAACTTACGTATATTTAACAAGTATCCTTATTAATTCCAAAAGGATTATTTATTTTGATATAGTTTTTACAACGCTTTTCTAATCTAACTTACTAAACACAAGAAGTCACGTTTATTAATGTTATGACTTTATCATGCAGATTGTTACATATACGTTTTTTATTTGTTACGTTTGAAAAAAATATCTTTCAAATTTTATATAAAACGTATCAATTAATTCGACGTATCAATTAATATCGATAAATAGAAATCTAGTAGATTATTTTTACATTATATGCAACAATTGTAAAATAACAGTTGTAAAACATTATAGAATTCTTGTTCACAAAATACTGATAAACTTAGATTATCGAGATAAAACTTCAAAGATAAATTCTTTTTTTGTAAAATGTTTATTTTTTTAAAGAGCATTCTTCACTAAATAAAAATAATAAAATTAGTTTCTAAAGATCTCATCTCCATCTTATTCTCTTTTATACTTATATAGCTTTGAATTTTTCAAGTTTCTTTTTACTTTTATATCTCGCCAAAAATCGTGGCCGACGTGTATTTAAGTTGCGACACGAGTGCTGCAAGTCTCTTTTTGAAGTACGCGTAAAAAGTGGCAAATGTAAAATACGTGGGTTTGGCATCGTATCGCGGGGATCGCGGCTCCGGGGTTGAGGAGGGAGAATATACGCCCCTGTCGGGGTGAACGATCGTGAGGGCACCGTCGGCGTTCCCTTTGTACACGCACCGCTCCCCACCCCTTTCCATCTCCTCCCCCTTTCCCTCTTGCTGGCTTGGTACCTCTGCGATATATCCCACAACATAAATACACGTCTCTCCCTCCGCAATTCCCTATCCCCCCTCTTTTCTTCCTCTGCAATCCTGCCGGACTCCCCTGTCGGTCGGAGTTGCGTGGATACATTATACGAATTACATTGATGATACGTCGATGGGACACGAGATAGGGGGGTGCTTTGGCTGCACCGATAGCGCCGGAACTATTTTTCATGCTGCCTCTGCCGCCCTCGTCTTACCCGCCTTACCCGCCTTACCGCTTTTACAATCTTACGTCCGCGAGTGTTCGTTTCCTTTTTTCTATTTTGCGCGAAAGAAGAAAATAATATGGCTCCGATGGTCTTGATTATGATGCAAATGATCGCATTTCAGTACTCACGCGAGCGTCATGGTCGCTGTGCACTAGGCCGTAATTTCTTATTCGTTAGTTCGCTTAAGGTACTGCGATAATGAGTTTGACCGGACATGCACTGGTGATATTTAAACCAGAAAAATTCAATGAAATTTCTGTGACAAATTGCAATCTGTGGCAATGATTTCTTTAAAATTGATAACGGCCTCATAATTTATTTATTTTTTTTTATTTATAATTGTAGATTATTTAGATATCAAAATTATAGATAGGAAAGTTTAGTACAATTCATAATTCTTATTTGCTGTATGGCAAGTTATAACCGGTTTTGTTATTGGAATCTTAATCAATCCGTGCAATTAGTAATTTTTTTGCGATTTTAATGGTTGAGAATACTCTCTTTATGCGTGAATAATTATTACACAAAAAGTAAAAGGATATTACTATGACATTACTATGACAAATGAAAAAATTTTAGACTTTTTCAAACGATTACAGTTCACTGATTGATTATGAATAAATTTATATGTATAAATTTTATTTTTTTTCTAATTGTGCTCGTTTCATTCTAGAGTATTTTTTAGAATTTTAACTTTTTTTTATCAGTAATAGAAAGATGTGATAAAATGAAATTATTTTCTTTGTATTAGTGAATTGTATTATAGAATCGCGATTTAAATGTACTTTTGACTTATTCGATTAAGTTAATATTTGCTTATATGTCTCTAAAAATAACTGTCGCCATTGCAATGTGAGACGTAGCATTGATCGTTGGAAAAAGCGGATTATGTGACTCCTCCCGCGTAACCCTAAAGTTAACCCCTTTCGCAAAGTCGAGGGTTCCCTAATGACTGATGTTAAGTTTCACCCTTGCTTCAGAAAACTTTAGCCGTAATTAAATCTCCGTTCTTTTCAAGCTTTTTTATTTGCTTTTTTATTTGCATTACATTAGCTCGATCGTAACATTACGAATATACATGCTTACATGCTTTGAATTTACTTCCAATTGGATATTTACGAAGATTATTATTCTTATCGTGTTTTTGTTTCTTTTAATCTTCAGTGATAATGAATGAAAACTGTAATTTTCTTTAAAAAATCGAAAAGTAAAAAGGCCATATATTGCGCATCAATTATGCTTCATATATCCGAAAATATTGTCTGTGTATTCGAGTTACGTTTTGGTAGCCTGATCGTTGCTTCGCGGCAAGACAGGCGTCCCCTAGGATACGCTTCCTCCCTCTCCTCCCGTCCCAGATCCCGTAGGATCATTAATCAAATTCCCCTTTAGCCTCGCCTCTCCCTTTATCCCCGCCTTGACCGAAGGTTCGGCCGCCATTACTGTGCGGCTGCATGCACAACGCACTAATTAAAACCAGGAAATTAATGCTTTATTCCTTTACGCCTACTCTCTCGATACGACGCATCGCCAAATGGAAAACTTCGTAATTCAAGATGAAGCTCGATCATTTTATCCAATTGAGACTTTTATTCTAATTAAAGTTGCCTGTTCAAAATTAAAATACTAATGTTAAATATGTGTACTATACACTTTTGATTGGAAAGGAAATAAAAGAATTTAGCATAAAATAATTGTTAATGTGAACAATGAAAATCTTAAGTCAAATTATTTCAACAAAGTATATAAAAAGATATTTTTTGTATTTAGTATATATAAATATGATAACAAATTTTGTGAAAAAAAAAAGGTTATCCCTTGTTGAAAACTTTTTCATTTGAATTGAATATTTTTTTATTTTTATTAATATTTTTATTAATATTTTAATATATAAAGTAAAATTTATTTTATAATAATTTTGCTTATTGTTAGATGAAGAAATAACAAAAATAAAACACCAACATAATGGTTGATATATTAACACCAATATATTATATAGATATCGTATGGGTGTTAAATTCACACCAAAGATGTTAAATCCACACCGTTATTTTTTAGAGCAGCATTCAATAGATATGTTCATATATAGATATCCATTATCTTATCATCCAGAGTATTTTTACCAAATCACTATTATTAACAACATATTATATGCTATTGATTGTTTTTCAATTTATTGGTACTTGAGAACATTTTATATTTAATCATAGTTTTCTGAAAAAAAACGTAAGTAGAAACTAAACAAATATTACATGGAAAAAGCACTTAAATTGTCCTGACAGTATTTCTAAAAAATAAAAATTTTAATTAACATAACTTTTTTTATTGCAGATTTTCGCTGCGTAATTACATATTTAAAGATTCATAAAGAAGTTATTAAAAATGAAAAATATATTAAACAATGTCCATATAAAATATTTTACAATTCTCATATTTTTCGCCATTCATTTACAATTTACTGGGATGTAAAGATACCTCAGATGACTATTGCCGGGTTAAATCAGGATCATCTTTGCAGTCAGTTTTTATCTCCATGTCATTAGTAAATATAAGATAAATATAGTTTATGAATAATACGTGATTTATCATTTGTTATGATTTTCAAGAAATCATTTGTTTACACAAAAAGAGAGAAAGCATAAAAAGAGAGTTTTCAAAAAGACAATTTTCAAAGATTTTTAAGGTGGAAATTTTCTCGTTTTTTCTTCAAAAAGAAAGTAGATATTTTATGTAAATTCTGAGATCGTAAATTTGAGTAATATTTGAGTTGATTACATCAAATTTGATTACATCAAAAAACACATGGTAGTGTACCGCGTTTAGTGTAACTAAACGCGATACCTTGTGTCTTTACGTGAGCTTAAATTTATATTACGAATACTATTATAAGTATATAGAAATATTATTAGGCACTAAGATTTAGTAGTAATCGTTTATAAATCTTTTTCCTAAATGAGTTTGATGTATTCATTTGACAATCTAGATGAAATTATTGTCATTAAATGATATTTTTCTTAAAATTATATCAGATATATAATCTCTGCAAAAGTAATTATGGAACTAGAACTTTTTATATAAAAATGAATATATACATATGAAACAATACAAAGAGAAAATTATTTTTTGTTTTATATTTCTTCTAATTTTGATTTAATTTTAAAATTTTATTTAAGAAAAAAATATTTTTAATTTTAATAAGGCAATGCTATAGATATATAAAGTTTATGTTGTATATGTACACATAAATAAGTATATATGTATATCTCAAAAACAAATATATAGAAATATTTATCTATAACAAAAATTGCAACGTATTAGTTTGTCAATTCGTTGAGAAAAGTGTGAAAATTGCGGATAATATCTGGTCAAGCTAACGGTAGAATCATCATTAGGTCTTATCTATTGTCCATAGTCAGGTATATTCTGATGGATTCACTGTTGAACAGCATGATATTCCCAAAGGTTTAATATATAAATGCCAGATTAGAAGAAAGTCAGTGACGTTAAGCGATAATGAGATTAGCAACAAATTTGTAAAGGTCTTTTATATGTTGCTGACAGGACGATGTGGCTTTCTATATGCGCCATCTACGAAACGCTCGTAATACAATGACTTATATTTTTTACAATATTATCCATTTTTATGTAGTTTTATAAATACCAAGATAAATACTATTTATTGAAATATATTTATTGAAATATATTTTGTGTGTGTGTGTGTGTGTGTGTGTGTGTGTGTGTGTGTGTGTGCGTGCGTGCGTGCGTGCGTGCGTGCGTGCGTGCGTGCGTGTGTATGTGTGTGTGTGTGTACGGAGAAGAATTAATAGTATTATCATTCTCGATCATCTTTTTTATTAAATAATCAACCGAGATTTTTTTTTAGTTGAAAGTTACACAGTTTTTGAGTAAATAATTATAATTAATCCATATATACTCTTTTCCAATCATATAATATTGTAATGATACAAGAAGCATTTAAATAGAGAAGAACAGTTTAAATAGAAAAATGAACAAAAAATAGGAGGAGCTCCTTAATGGTAAAATAGCAAAAATAAGAAAAAATATAGGGTGAATTCTAAATTGAAAAATAGATAATTGAAAAATAAATAAAAAAACAACAACGCCAATACGAATCACTTGAACAGTTTAGGAGAGAAACTGTGAATTAGGACAAGTGCATCGACTTGCACGAAAACTAGAAAGCTGCATAGTCATGTTTCGACGATAGTGATTTTGCTTGACGAAGAAAACACTGTCAAGAATCGTCTACGAAGATATAGATTATTGTGTCTCTCTATTATGCCAATTCGGCGAAAATTGTTTTAAAAACATATAGATATTTAATATAAAGTAGCGCTATGAATGTTCATTCTGATCCAATATTACCTCAGAAATCATCTCATATCATGCAATAATTAAAAACGATCATTTTTTACGACAATTAGCTCAATATTACATTAGATCATATTTTCGAATATGTGTAATTATTTTTATTTTGACAACTTTTACTTTAATTGCGATGATTTCTGAAGTAACATTGGATCAAAATGAACGTAGCGCTACTTTATATTATAAATATCTACATGTTTTTAAAACAATTTGGCAATTATTTGGCAAATATCATTGAATAGAGTAAAGTTTCATTTTTAAGAATCTGTTTTTTTTTTTTTTAATTGCGATACGACGATTTTTAACGAAGCTAAAAGCAATCAAAATTAAAATGCTCTTTTTATTTAATTCAGAATAATTCAGTAACAAAAACAAATTTTACGTATTTAAAAAATGATTTTATAGGGAAAACTTTAAGTTTTTATATTAAAAAATCGAAAATTTTCATAAGTTTTTTTTTTATACATAACAGGCCCATAAAATGAGAAGAAAATGTCTCATTTTGTTTATCTCTAATATTCTATACATAAAAATTATTAAACTCGCAAAAACTCGAAAGATATAGATTTTTCAAAAATAAAAATTTTGAATGTTACAATCTTTTTTTTACAATTTAAATTTTGTTCATTTTTAAGTTATAGCTACTTGAATTTTGAAGTTTGTAACGCTACAAACGCTTGTTCCGACCCAATACAATCACTGCAAAACATTGTCAAGCTCTATTTATTATTCGCCCGAAGTTGAAAACAAAAAAGTTGAACTTGATCTTTTTGGACTTTGCGAGCTGTAATTATATTTACAGTTACAGAGAGTTGAACGTATCGATGCCCGGCCGTAATTACTCGATACGTGCAACGATAACTAAGTAAAGATTCATCTTTACAATGAGAATCGCGGAAATAACGGGAGCGTTGTACCTGTTATGGCTAGACACAAAAACAATCGCTTTTTGCGAGATAACTCATGGAGATACGTTTGGTGCTCGGTGTATCGAAGCCGTTTCGCCATCGCTGTTTCGCGAAACCTATCCGCGACATATCCGATTCAATCGGAGAGATGCTAGATAAACGGTGGTCGACCATTACGAGCCCACCTCATGTAATTACTGATCCTTAGATATATCTTCTGCCTTTGCATTATCGTTTTGTGCCGGGTTGATCTCACCAGATTTCTCTGATCAAATCGTCTTACTGGCACCCATTTGTACCCTCAAAATTTTAAGATAATCATTTTTGATCGAATGATATATTCTATTTTTACATGCAAAGAATGATTTTACTGAGGTTTCTAAAAATTTAACTAATTACAGATTTGAAAATAATTTTATTGAACTATCAAAATAATTATCAATTTAATGTCAATATTTTTTGCAGCTCGTCATATTTGAAATTTTTTATATAATTATTTTAATGGCTCAACAAAAATCTGTATTTAATTAAATATTTAAGTAAATTCAGCAAATTTGTTTTTTTCGGGTAGAAATTATATAATTACATAATTATTGACACAGCGATTTAAATTTTCGAATTGTTTTTAGACCCATGTAAGATCATGAAAGATACGTGACAATTATTCCTTCACTATATATCATCAGCTCATCATAGCTCTTTTCATTTTGAATACATATATG
Organism: Atta colombica; assembly: GCF_001594045.1. Lineage (NCBI taxonomy): Eukaryota > Metazoa > Arthropoda > Insecta > Hymenoptera > Formicidae > Atta > Atta colombica. The sequence goes on along the minus strand of NW_017259212.1, from coordinate 2,992,345 downwards.
AATTGAATATAAATTTTTCGCCCGCAGAGGAACATGAGGCTGACTACAATAGCCGACCGTCGTCGGAGATCATTTTGATCGGACAGTCGCGGGCGCGAGTCTTTTTTCAGGACTTCGGTCCCAACCTGCCAATGTAAATCGAATAGAAATTGAGGGCGTCGATATATCGGACTTGAGCGAGTGTGTGCATCGTGCCTCATGGCGTGCATCGTGCATCGTGCATCGTGCATCGTGCATCGCAGCACGGCGCTGCGCTGTATAAAACGTGGGCCGAGCGAGAGGTAACTCTTGACGTCGCGCCGCGGAGCCCAACTGTGGGCGCGGCGGATATCCCGCTGTGTCTCTTCAACATGGCCGACGTCATACGCACACCCACGCCGTGTCTCTCCCTTTGCCTCCCATTGACCATCACCGGTCTCCCCTTTCTCAATTCTCGCCGCATCGAATTACACGGTCAGCGAAGTAATTTACGAAGCTACGCCCGCGCGAGAGCGCGCCGCACGGAATCATATCCGTTACATCCCTCCGCGGTGCGGCAGTCGGCGGCCGCGCGCAAATTCGCGATCGCCGATAACGATACCGAGAGATTAATGGCGCCGCGGCCCCTTTGTCTTTGCCCGACTGGGGCACGTCCACAAACATATTCGCTGATTAATTAGGAACGGGCGTGGTAATGGAGGATTGGATGGAAGATGATATTTCGTGATCGAGAAAATCACTACTTTCTCACTTGGCATTTGCGAATGATAAATAACGGTTATTGTATACAGAAAGAATGATTTTGCTGAAGTAGAATCTAAAAATTTAGCTAAATATAGATCTGAAAATAATTTGACTGGACCATCAAAATATAGAAAGCATGATGAACAATATTGCAAAAAGTTTTAATATTCAAATATCAGCTAATTCAAGTATTCTACATAATTATTTTAGTAGTCCAATAAAATTGTTTTCAGATCTATGTCTAACTAAATTTTTAGATGCTTCAGCAAAATCGTATTTTTAGTATACTTACGTATCGATATACGCATAAAGATTTATGTATTACATTTGCGTTTTTCTATACATTGAAATAAAATATAAATTTTAATAAATCATTTGTTTAAATAGTGAACCAACTAAATATTTGCTAAATATAAAGATTTTTATGTACTTATTTGATAGAAGAACTATTAATTTGATTAAACAATCATTTTTTATTGAGTTAATATTTACTATAAACAAATGTTTAACTATTCACATAAATATTTATTAAAGTTACATTTTGTCTTAATGTTTTCCACAATTATAAAATATAGATATATAAAATATAATATAGATATATAAAGCTATATATTTAGGATTTTATAATCATTTAGCTCAATGTTGGGCCATTACTGATTACTAGAATTCAGGTACTGGCGTAATATTGACAATTACTGGTCCAGTACTAGCAGATAGTACTAATTCATTTGTTAGTGATAGCGCAATACTGGTTGACAGTTGACAGAATCTTGATCGTTAGTTGACAGTTGTAGTTAACTTTGGCTAAGTGATTGATTTCATTGTAACTGCTGGTGACCCTATATGAGTATGGTGTTACCTTGGAATTTAGACATTAGAGGTGTTAAAAATTATTATTCATATTTCATCGAAATTGAAATTGTTTTAAAATTAATTTTGTATAATTTTTAGTGCAAGCTATTTGTACACAATAATTTTACAATGAATTGAAAGACTCCTACTGGCGAAGAATATATTATTATTTATGTACTGTCTTTTTAATAATCCCTAAAAAATGTCTTTTTGATATACGTATCTTGATCTCTCGGGACACATTATCCCTTCGTCAAGAATAAAAGAAAATAGGAAAAATGATTTTGAATAATGAAGGGACTATTCTGGGACATTAAACAGATCGCGATCGAGTTGCTATGCTTGTTCAACGTGAAAAAATTAAATTTAATCACTTCCTGATTCAATTGTCTATTCAGATATTACGCGAAGAGCCTTGTCCTTTAACGTAACGTTTTTGAGAAGAGTCGCGTTATGAAAGTCGCGGCTTCTTCCTCGAGATGTACATGTCGTACTTATATGCTTGTCGTATGAATAAAGCGTAGTTTCCTGTCTCGCCGATGCTTCGACGAAGAATCGAGTCGTTTTAGCCCACATGCACGTTGCTGACGAAGCGAAAGCTATTGCTACAGTTTCAAGTATCGGCATATTCGCGGTATAGTACCATGTGAGAACGCCCATGAAGTACCGTGTAACGAGTGGTGAATACAATAGAAATACTTGAGCCCTAAATACGCGTTCGCGAACAATAATTGACGCGGAAGTACCTCGGAAAAAGCCTGCCAAAGACGAAGAACTCGCGTATGTCCCGCTAGTCACTTAATCCGTAAACATGGCGGTTCGAGCAAGCGTTACGCATCCGCGCCGGTTTATCGGTAAATGGGGAAACAATGAATAAGCAAAAAGAGTGCGAAAGGTAATACTAATACATTTTCAATAAAGATGTGATTCTTGTTCATATTAAATTGCAATTCAAATTTTTAATAATTGCTTTACATTCAAGATTTAAAATTCCCGTTATGGAGATATAATAAGGATATCTTAAAAAAATAAAAATAAGCAATTAAAGCATATTAAATTAATATTAATTCATATTGATATTATATCCTCTCTAATTATATATTATAAACATATATTATTGTGTGTTTTATATGAAAAGTTACTTTTTATTGTATGAAATGTGTTTATTTTTCTTAAAATAATTAATACATAGAAACATTGCATCCTCGTTATAGATATTGCTAAAGGTAATATGATCGATATTTTTTAAGTCAACGATTTTCCCACGGTACTTATACAAACTGGTACATAGATCGGCTTCTCTCTGAACATGTTAATCATTTCATGTAGTGCCTCGAGTTCGGAGAGGGTTTTAGATTGGCGAGGAAAATCCGTAGATTGGTTAACGAGGCTCAAAGTACGAACTCGGCGAAATTGGCTCGATTAAAACCCACGGGGCAGCTGCCCCGAGGATTGTGCCCCGTCATGTGATTGGTCCCTTCTCCCGGGTCCTTTCTTCGATCTCCTCCATTTCGAGATGCATCGATACTCGACCATCATTAATCATGCACTTTTGTACACACTCGTCGATGGGACTCCCTGCGAGGGACATCCGAGACGCAACAAAAATGAATCTCGGAGATCGAGACTGGGCCTGAACGGCGATCGAGGCCAGATGTTATTAACTTATGTAAAATAAACATAAACGAAAGCGCCGCGTGCGCAGGGCGTTTCGTTGTGGAAGCATCGGAATATTAATCGTGCGACTTTTAGAAGGATGGTAGCGATATTATGATTACTTCGCGCAAAATTATAATCGTAAACGCTAATCAGGAGTGCATCGTAAAATTAATGGACACGCGTGTTAATAAATAAAATTAATTTTAAAATTGATTATCATGACCTTCCTGCAAAAGTTTTCAATTATTTATTATGTATTATGTATTTACCTGTTAAATAATATATATGCATTTTATGTTTTTTTATCTACTCTTTTTAATCAAATGTGCATCTGGTAAAAATTTTATACATGTATATATACTTGAAAGAATTGTGTTAAAATGCCTATTATAACCAAATATAAACAGAAATAATTGTTCATATTAATTTCTTTGGCATAATCAAATAAAAATCGATAATTATAAATATAGATTTAGTATTATTTCTGAGATAAGGATAAGAATACCAAAGAATTAAGTATAAAAACGAAAGAAATTTCCACCCGTATACTCACATTCATTTGCATTTAAAGTGAAACCCGCATGTATTTTATTTCATGTAACTAGATAATGGAGAGGTGAAAATTTATTACAATTACATTTTATTTTAAAGAATTACGCATTGGATTAAAATAAAATAATAAATTAAATTATATTATATTCACATTGAAAAAAAAGGGGAAAAAATGAAGTAAATAAATATGGATATAGCTGATCTTATACAATAATCATATGCATCCTCGATTTCAGGATATGGATCTGATTGAGGTTCTTTGGAAGCAGGATGTAGACCTGGGATTTACCCTGGTAGAACCGGCTACGGCGCCTACCAAAAAGCCATCTACATCTGAAAAAGAATCAGCAGATGAAATTGAGAAGCTGAAAGCTTTAGAAGCTATTAATGCCACTTATCAAAAGGTACGAAAAAGCTTTTATTTTTTTTCCTTCCAATTAGCATATTGTGCCATATTTATTTATTGAAAACATGCACGATTTCGAATCGTTTCGGGTTCCCAGTCACAATGTTTAACAAGTGATTGTCTCTCGAGAATGCGTCGCTTTCTGCTTTCACGCATGTTAGAAGGAAGCGTTTGCTTCCTTGGACTCAATTTAATGTTCGTTTCTCCATATGCCAACGGGCCCATTGATGTCTTCCTGTGTGTCGCCCGGACGATTATCAGAGATAGAAAGCTCCAGACGTGCATCTGTATGTTAAAGAATGCCTTGCGACGTCGCGCATTTTGCGTTCTGCCTCTCGGTAATCATCGACCAATTGGATTGTGCGAATAGGAAGCAACATTCCCTGTGACACTTCAGAAGAAAAAGACTTCCAGATTTGGCTTCCGGGCATTTATGCACATGTTGGACAACATTTCAAGATTATTATTTATAGTTTTTATTTTCTTTCTTGAGTATCATTAAAAATCAGTTTGGTAGTAGATTTAAGGAACATATATTTTGACATTTCAACAAGAATATTAGCTAATCGATACAATGAGAATATAAACATCAATAAAATACTTGTCTAGATAGATTCATATCAATTCGTAAAATAGATGAATAAATGATGACACATTGAACAAATGTGACACTACTAGCTCGATTAATACTGGAATTTGATTAATAGTGGATTTTGGAGCATTCGAATTTGATGTTCGAATGGCAATCTCCTTGTCATCTACTTCATCGGATTTATGCCGCATAAAGTTTATTCAGGAAATGCTCATCCGTTTTGAAATATCAACATATCGTGAATCTTTTGTGAATTTAATTTTTTTCGAAAAATTGTATTAAAAAAAATCTCTTATGTCGGCTCTTTAGCGCATGGCTTCTGCGTTCGCGCGTAATCGCTCGTGAATGATCAATCTCTGATCGATAAGAGACACTAAGCCACTTCAAATACATAGCGGCTCTGTTCGGTAGACCCAAAGAGAGATTAGGAATCATCCCACGCGGATGATCTCAACCGATATTCTAAGCCCTGTTCATATCGACCATCGATCTTGTCTTTCTCTAGTATATGCATATCTGAACTAAGGTAGTTTTGTCTCACGATGTATTATATCTATCTCCGACGTGTGTATTTTTATACAACGACAGAAATGTTGCAATTACTTTTTTTTTATTTATAAATATTTTTTTTATTTGTGAAAAATATTGGTTAATATTTTATTAATGAAGATAAAGATCATGAATTATGTTGCACTTGTTTCGGTACTATCGGAAAAAATGATAATCCTTTCCTCTATTTTATATCTGGAGAATTGATCAAATCTCTGTTATTAAAATATTTAGAATAATATATAAATGAAAATAAATCAAACAAAATATTGTGCTTAACAGATAGATAACAATAGATAAAAGCAATTGTACAATTTATTTTCTTGTACTATTATTCTCTAATAATTTCTTTTATTATTATTTTAAAAGCAACGAGTCTTTTAATTCTGAATCTTGAATATCACCTATAAATAAATTTATTTTAACTTTTCAATCATGAATATAATCTGAATCTATGAAAAATATAAGAAGCTCTTTAGTTGACTGGATTTCAGTTAATTCTCTCCGTACAAGATAAGTTTTTCGATATTGATGATTTTTCTTCGCTCGCAGCATTTTGGTGGATGGACATGAGGTGCGTTTAAGTATCCGGCAGATTCGAGCCTACGAGATCTCATCCATACGATGGTCACCGACAATGACGGTGCATCGACGTTCTGGGCGGGTAGCCCATCAGACTTCTCGACGTTCTTCGTCTCCCTCTCTGTCTCGTCCTCTCTTCATTCGCTTCTTCGCTTCTCTCTTCTTCTCACGACCTTCAGTAGTCTCAGCGTTTCTTCTTTCTTTATTTCTTTCCCGGCGTCGCTATGCGCTGCTTCGTCTCCATCGGCCTCTTCCTCCGCGAAGATCGCATTGTTCCAGCGGGTTCTATCTTTGTGAGGGCTCGCCGCCGCCTTCAAGAGCCCAATAACACGGGGAAGACCCTCGATCCCGATCGAAAGCCGACACATCGATCCGAGACGCGATCCGCGAACAGTTGAGAACAAAGAAGAGTCCAGTCTCTCGTCTTCTCCCTCTCTATCTTGCAATGCGACAGATTATTGACAAGCATTGTTCCAATGTCTGACCACAGAATTGTTTTAAGTAAAGGCAGGCAATGATTCAAAATCGGCAATGCGCTGTCAGAAGAGAAAATTTGACCACGTACATTCTCTTAAATCATGTATTATACTTCTTTTTCTAAATTTAAAGTTGGTGGAATTCTGACAAGTTCAATTTTGAATGTTACAGTTGATATAATATCTATGTCAATACATTGTTTTTGATCTTTGTTTTTAATGGATATAAATAATTGAAATTATATGTGAGACACAGCTGTAGGAAGATTTATAATCATCAGCTTTAAAGTGAATAATACAATGAAAACACTATAAATGATCTTGCTACGTAGAATATTTGTCAACATGTCGTACCATTTGAGAACGACGTTGATGTCACTAGGAAGAAGCTAGGCAAGTGAATTGCTGTAAAGCACGTTGCATGTTTCTGTTGTACAATTATCTCAAGCCGCCGTGACTGGCAGAAATTTTTAATCCAGAGCCAAGATTTAAATGATCGGTGCACGTCGCGGCGACAGGCTCCATTAGAGCGACTCCGTCTCGCTGCGAAACGGGAATGAATTATGGAGGCGTTTAGAGGAACGTCAGTCTAGAAAGTAGGAAAGAGGAAGTTTGATCAAGCGATTCAGGATGGAAAGCATTCGTCGCGAAGACAACAAATTTTTCCATGCTTGACAGACGTGGTCATGGTTTCCCTTTCCGTATATCCTATGTCTGTTTTTTCTACGTACGTAGTTCTTGATTGATCTATCTATGCAAAAATATTATTGATATTAATTTAAAAAAATACAAGATGAGTCGATTACATTTAGCAAAGCAACAACAAAAAAAGTTATATTGATATTCCTGTATAAATACTTTATTTGATATCTTGATCGACATTCGCTCTTGATACATCGTTGTATATCATTAGATTGCATGTATCGTTGTGCATTTCATCAGTCTGTGATGATTCGTAATTATTGAGTGAAGACGCCTGCAATAAACACGATACAAAGCCCGATCAATTTCCGCTTACAGAGTCGCTTGCTTCGTTCGAGTTGTTTCAACGCGGATGCGTATCGCGCAAGATGAATCGTTACAAGGCACCTTATTCCCGAATAGTAGGAGATCGCTTTCTCGAGCTGTCGTGACTGACATGAATTTTTAATTCATCGACACGATTCAAATGAAGCGAGTTCTTCTAGGCGACGGGCTCCATTAGGGCGACTCCGTTTCGGTGCCAGGAGCCCGAGGAAGATGGCTCTCCGAGAGAAATGCGATGAGAAGAGGATCGACCCATGCGATGTAGAAGAAGGATCTTGACGAAAACAACAGATCCTCTCGCCCCGTCCTCCATGCTCGCAGAGTATATTCATAAAACCATCAAAATGGCTAGCGTTCATTTGTTCCTGCGATGTATCCGTGAAGCCGGCGGGGTCTGGTAAAATGATAGATGTACGCAACATCCCCCTCGGTACGAGGGGCGCCATCGACGAACCTATCAGAGCGGAAGAGAGATGGGACCAAAAAGAACGAGAGAGAGAAAGAGAAAGAACGATGTCGATCCATGAGGCGTTTCTGGTGAGAGAAGGAGAGACAGCGTATAAAGTGAGAGGGGACTTCGCGAGCCAGAGAGATTGGAGCACTCTGGGAGGGGTATTCCAAGGGACGTATTGATGGTCCTGGAAATTGAAAACGCGCCCGGCCAGCCGAAGTGGGTTTGGCTTCCTTCTCTTGTCCCGATTGTTTCCGTCGGCTGGAATTTCGTAGCAAAATGGCGCTTGTGCGATGATATCAATGATCTAGGATATTTATCATGTTTTTAACATCTAATAACTTCCGGAGTAATTTATATTTTTTTTTTCTAACTTACTACAAAGCGACTTTTTGTGTTGCCGCCGTTATTGATATTTTCTTATTACATTTTTATGACCTAGTAAAATATTATATATTTTTTTTCTATGAAATTTTGTTTAAATATTTATTTGTTACTGAAAGAAATATTTTTAAACATTAAAATTTTTATTTAAGATACTTTAATCGTCAAGATAAATCCAGAACAAGTCACAAAATAAATGAAAGACGTGTCGCAAGTTACATACTATTCGAGGTAGCGTGACTCGCGCCATATCTCCAGCGACCGCGATACCATATTGAATTCGTATTTACTCGCGGCGATCAAGGTGATTTGAATTATGCTTTCTATCCTCTGGTCCTTGTAAGGCGGTTGATCGGGGCAGACAGTCGTAACAGTTCGTAAACGTTAATTGAGAGCTATGCCAGCCATGCAAGTCCGTATCGCTGACAGGACCTCCATTGTCGCATCGAGGGTTGCGTCGTCAAGCGGGACCGACGTTTCCTTCGAGAGTCGAAAGAGATGACGTTGTGGGCCCAAAATAAGGCACACGGCTATACGCGTTCGTGACTCTTCAAAAATATTTTAAGATCACCTTTAGGATGCAAAAATTTTTGAAGTCTACAAAGAATTTCTCACGTTTTGTTAAATATTACACAAATTAGCCTTGCAAGCTTAAATATTAGAAGAGAGACGTACATTGAGAGAAAAAATTACATCTGTACTGTGCAATATCTATTAATAATATGAAAAAAAGATGTTTTAAAAAATACATAACATTTTTAATAGTACATTTTTAATAGTTCGATTTTGAGATACTAGGAAAGATTGAATTTTGTATTCATAACTCCGTGCAGCTCAGTGTAACACACCACTCAACAACGATATATCATATCGTCGAATGAAAAAGTGACCAGAGCGTAGGCAGAGAGGGATGAAAGATTCGAGAAAGGATGGCAAGGGAGAGCGACGAGAAAAGAAAGAGAGAAAGAGAGGCATATTTTGGCAGGGGAAAGGAGGATAGATAGAGAGTCGGTGGTTGTAGATGGTTGCTATCAGGGACTTGCTATGATTAATGATCGAGTACAATACTGTTTTCATTAAACTCATTTCACTGCAGCTCGCATATACCGCCGCGCTACAGGCGACCTATGGCCCGGGGCATACGCCCGCCCTTGGGCCCTTTTTCATGTCGGCGGTAGGGTCGCTTGATTATGACGTCTCCATAAGACTCGACCTTGGCCGGTTCGAATAACGCTCGACTGAATTCGGCCATTGTTGCGCGAGCTTCATCTCAAATTCGTCAGCTCCACGGATTCGTAATCATCTTTGTTGAAATTACGTTTTGTGATCGAGCACCGGGTACCGATCACATCTCTCTTCGAGAGCCATACTTCATGAGAGTCGGGTCCTTCACCTCTTCTTGACACCTCTCAGATGCGAGAACGTCGTTAATTACGGTCAGCGCGCTCATTACATCATAGCGCTACTCTTTCAATCTAATTTTCTAGCTAATTTACTGACTCCTCGTTACAGTTTATTAATTGATCAATTATAATTAATGCGCGCTAAATATACTTTACTTTTGATAACGAGTTACATTATTACAATATTTTTTGTCTTACAAAATATCTTACTTTTTTGCATGACTTTATCTTTCTTCCAATAATGATTACCGA
>NW_017259212.1:2980900-2982338 GCF_001594045.1 Atta colombica | reverse complement strand
GTGTGTGTGTGTGTGTGTGTGTGTGTGTGTGTGTGTGTGTGTGTGTGTGTGTGTGTGTGTGTAATCACGGATATATAATCTCTGTGATTATTTTGTAAAAGATCACGGATATGTAATCTCTTTAAAAGATTTTTTATAAAAGATCTTTTAAAGATCTTTTTGTGTTCGATCGAAATTATCATTATTTCTAGAATGATACCAAAGAATCCGAGCCGCAGGAAGATGATCCATGGGCAGGACTTCCTTACACTGTAGATCTTGAAACTGGTAAGCTTATTTGTATTATTTATCTTCCTTATATTTACGTAATACCTTAGTAAAAAAAGAATAAGGATTCGATCTATTAAAGATGATGTTAATCGAGCTATTTTATAATCGAAATCATTCTACGAGCATTCTTTTATTTCGCCAGCGTATCAATCGCATTTTTTATCTCACTATGTTTTAATCGGAGATAATCAAAATCCCGTTTTCGGATACCAATTAAAGAGAGTCGACGCAAATGCTGTACATATTTTACGTTGGTCCGTGTGCCGGCAAGAACAGCTAAATACATCTGGCGCTCGCGGCTCTTTACGTCGGAAGCGTATCGAATTAACGCGGCAATTTGTAAGAGCCAATCCGAACATTCACTATAGTCCGAGCCTGCCGCACCTGGCCGCACCTTTGCGCGGCTAATTAGCATAAACACGCCGACCGAATGCACTTCGCCGACCATTCCTTTGGAAATATACCGTATACCGTGAAATATTTTGTCGCCATGCGTTGTGAAAAAATATATAATTGAAGACGCACGGTCTTAAACGCATTAAGTCTCAAGTTATAAAGAATTTAATTACATTGTAAAAATTTCATGACTCTTAATCAACAACTAAATTGACTATTACAGTTTCCCATAAATAACGATTATTGAAAGTTTTGATTGACAATTTACATTTATGTAATTATTATTAGATAAATTGATCTGTCTGAAAATAGAGACCAGACGCAATGGAAAACATATATTACGTACATATATAGTAGTTAATAGTGAACGCATTAATAGACCAGGCTGCATCTTGTTCCTTTTTTAGTTTCTTTGGCATTCTTGTCGCGCGCTTTCTGTCGCACAATAAAAAGGGAGATAAGTACGTTAGCAGCGAGAAATGTTATGCGACACGAACTGCATGTGGGAGAATGTCGAGGACACTCGTGCGAATGTCGAGAGTGAGAGAGATGAAAGGAGACTGCAATGAGCGCGCATGCAACGCGCCGCGGCGTCTACCTGCATGCCAAGGTGCACTTTGTTCAGGTATATAACTACGGGTTTCCAGGCAGGCAGGTTCCAGTTCCGGAGGACTCGAGGTTGGGGAGTGGCTTCAGGAACGCCCTCGCTACCTTCCTCCCTACCTCGCCTTTCCAACCCCACCAGCCTGTCCAGCCCTTCTGTCGGGTTCCC
>NW_017259212.1:2980414-2980800 GCF_001594045.1 Atta colombica | reverse complement strand
CCCCCCCCCCCCAGCCTGTCCAGCCCTTCTGTCGGGTTCCCCTCTCTCCCTCTCTCTCTCTCTCTCTCTCTCTCTCTCTCTCTCTCTCTTCCTCCTTCCCTCCTTCCCTCCCTCCCTTCCTCTTTCTCTCTCTGCATTTAATTACTTTGCGCTCGACGGAATATACGCCTAGCTACGAGACACTCTGCGTCGAGCGTGCTATCAACGATTGACGAAGGGTCTGCTTGTTAAATTCTCCTTAGAAATCCATATATTGATGTCTTTCGTACATGATGGTGAGGATGTTTTAAAATACACACACAATTGACAATTTTGGGAACATCTTGAGAATCAAGACAAATTTTATTGAAAAAATATTGGAAAATATATCTGACATTAGATATTCT
>NW_017259212.1:2977169-2980314 GCF_001594045.1 Atta colombica | reverse complement strand
GGTAAGAATTTGTTTACATACTATAATTGTAGTACGTCTTTTTTTTATTTCTTTTAGCCGTAATACAATCTGTATATATAGTTTATCCGCTTTTCAAAATAATATTAAAAAATATTTAAAAATATTAAAAAATTAATACTAGCATAAGAGAACTAGTATACGCTCTCTTGTGTTAGTATTAATTTTTTGATTGGTATTCCTTCGTTTACGACGACGAAATGAATTAATCGGACGGTGCAGTAATAACTTTTTGAATAGAGAATGGACCAAGAAGAGCAGCAGAGCTCATTACGCGGTTATCTCGTCGTCGATCAATCGAGATATTCGGCGTATGGCGTGTATGATTAATGAGTTACTAGACTAATACATAAGAAATTCTTCCATCATCCTTATTCCGTAGGGTTTGATGGGAGAAAATGGTGGTCCGACATAACATAAAGCAAGAGAACTATGTGAATGCTTCGTGCACTGAAATAGAAATGGCAAGTTGATAACTTGAAATCAATTGTAAAACTAGAAATTTAAAATAGTTGATATGAATTACAATGCAAATCTAAAATTCACACATTTATAAGAATTCGGAAAAATCAACTAATTTTCATTGCAATTATGATATATATGTTTTTACATATTAATTTACTTGATTTAACATATTCGGCTTTGTATTATTTAATTCTTTCGTGATGAATCTAATAAATAAAGTCTTTCTTCGATCAATATTGAAGTTTTATTTTAATATGAATTTCATTTAGAAGTTAATATTTGAAGTTAACAATAAAAATATTTATTTTTAAATGTTGAGTCAGAGAATTTTGATTAATATAATTTGATAATTTGATTATTGATTTTTCTTGTTATTTTTTATATGAAGAGAAATCGGCTTTGAATTATTATAAAATTTATCGTAAAAAAGTTTGTGGCGCTTATAACGTAAGCTACATTAATATTTACATGAAAAATCATTATATATTCACAAAACGAATTTCGTGCCAATCGCGATATTCGCGTGCGAGGTTGGTAGTTTGAAATGAAAAGAAAAGAAGAGAATAGATGAAAGGAGGCAGCATATACGTTACCACCGCAGCGCAAGGTGCTTGTATTGCTTGTACCAATTTGACGAAGCATGATGGATTGTACAGGGGCTTGCATGTGAAAAAATTTACATGTATGGAATAAATTATCATCCCATTGTCTCGAGTGCGAGCGCGTTAGAAACGCTATGTTTTGTTCAACGTGAATGTGTCTCCATTAAATATGAAGCTGATTAATGCATTTTATTCAGTCATTCATTGCACAATTACCGAAAATATTTTAGTTTAAGGTAAACACAGAGAGAGAGAGAGAGAGAGAGAGAGAGAGAGAGAGAGAGAGAGAGAGAGATGTACTAAATTTTAATAAATAATTGTTTAAATAATATTAATATAACATTTATGAGTGGAAAGTGAATGTTTGCTAAATAATAAAACAATAGTTAAACGAGTAGTTGAATTATATATATTAATGAATCTTATAGTGATCTTATCATTATCTTGAGCCAGATATTAGATAAAAACGCGTGCAAATAAATTTTATTAATATAATATAGATTCGAAACGTTTCGATCCAATTTAGACTCCTTCTCAATATATATACAATATATATACAAGAAAAATTGAAATAACGAAAAGAATGTACAATCATATTGGAATATGATGCAATATTCAGTTATTATTGTACATAGACTTGAGTTTTCGCATTTGATTGGCAGAATGTTAATTAGATGAAGAGAAATTTTTACATAAAAGATTGACTTTAAAAATGATTTTTATTAAAAAAAAAAACAAATGAATGTTAAAAGTGATACGAAATTCCTTGACCTATTATATTTAAATTTATTTACAATGACTTGACGTTTCCCTCTTTTTGCTGTCTTTTGGATTTATATTTGCCTCTGTTCTATTATGACTTTTATATTGGTTATATTAGTTAGTTTAAGCGTACAATATGTTATTTTACAAAACGATTTGTCCAAGATATTTTGATGTAAGTTAATATTATTACTTTTTAAATCGGTATTTTTATTTATTGTATGTGTTTTTAAATTATATTATATGTATAATAAATTAGAGAATTTAATGTATGGACACAACATACTTCTTGTGACAGAAAAGTTTTTATACAATATTACATCTCGTCACAGATTGTACTTTCTTAATTTAGCGTTTAATTCACATGACTCTTACTTAGCGTTGATTTTTGTACATTTTATTTATTTGAAATTCTTTTATATATTGAGAAGGATCAATAAATTAATAATGCCAAATATATATATATATATAAATCTTACTTGGTGTTCGCGATCGACTGAAATAAACTTAATTTAATTAGTCTGCTCGTGATACTTTTATATTTATTATTACGATATATCTATACGAACGGAAAGGTTCGAATAATCGCATAGCCGATTATTAGCACCTTCGATATTGAATAACCTTTATCGAGATCGATGTTACGCCGAGAGATCGGTTTTCGTTACGCCTTATAAGATTCAAGTCGTGTAATGGGCGTTCAGCCTCGAGAACTCCGCCTTCTTAGATATGCCCGCGACATTATCTGCGCACGACTACGGCTGGAAGAGAATAAACTATATAAGATTATCACGAAGAAAGTCTATAGAATCGAAACAATTTGCTAATCAGTTGCATTTATTAAAAAATGCAACTGATTATCAAATTGAGTAATATTTCGCAAAGAACAAAAAATAAGAAATTATTGCAATGAAAAGAATAATTAATATTAATAAAAAAATAAAATATTATCAAATTAATATTTATCAAAAAATAAAAAAACTAATGCAGATGGTTTTTCTTAATAAAAGATTACAAAGTTTTTTTATATTTCTTTAAATAAATCTGCAATGATATTATTTAATTACTACTGGTATTACCACATCAATAAACTTGTTATTGTTTATAAAATTAGATTTCTTCTAAATAGGTGATAATTTGGCTTAAATATATATGGAGACTATTATCCGATTTTATAACTAAATTAAGATTTTATATTCTAATTTTATATTGGAAATGTGCTTCTATCTTCGGTATTAAATAACGAGTAGCAAACTCTATGTTATTCTAAAATTATTTTGAATAATATAATGAAATCA
>NW_017259212.1:2914338-2977139 GCF_001594045.1 Atta colombica | reverse complement strand
ATTTATATATATATAATAAAAAAAATAAGTTATCTTGAATTGGTATGATTGAATAACTTTATTTTAGTATAACAAATCCTATATATGTTTTCTACATTATTTTCTAAATATAACCTTTTTATTCCGATTACAAAGAATATTTAAAAACGTATATTGTTACATGAAAATTGATACTTATGCTTCTTTTTAGATGCGATGTAGTCAATGTAAACTCGCATCTCAAAACAGAATTGAATATGAAGTCCGCGAATATTTTGCGTCGTGCTGTAACGAAGAAGCATCCATCTCGTAGTCCAAAAGGCAATGCAATTTCCTCAATATTTTGATGAATCGAGGGAACGAGCTGTATACGTAATCTATACGATGAGTTGTAGAGGGACAGTGAAATTGGTGGGATTGGTGGGGACCTCTCGATGGAAACGCATGCGTGAGCGTAAAACTGAACATCTGCCACGTGCGCGGGCGGTGCATAGTGTGTGGATTCGTGCGTGGATGGACTGAAATCACGAGGGGGAAGAGGGATGGAAAGCATGGCCGCATCCGCCATGCGCGGCCGCCGAGGCACGATCAACTAATTTTCTGTCCATTTCCAATTTCGGTATTGGATATCGGAACGTTAATTAAGGAAAAGAACTCGTTAGAGGAGTAAAATAATACGTGTAAAATAAGAGAAGACTTTCGAATTTCATTATATTACATTCGTGAAAAGTTCAGAGGTAAAACGAAACAATCTTCTTTGCAGTAAAATTAATTTTTTTTTATTATTTGGTAAATTCATTACAAATAGTGCGCGAGCTTTTATCTAGTATTAATCTTGAGTATAATTGTCAGGTTTTATATGTGATGAAAGTATTATTTTATGTTATATAATTCTTGTGGTTCATTGCAGAAAAAAAATCTAAACTTTCACAAATTTATTTAACTTATTTATTTTTTTATCCTTTTGAACTACGGAAAATTTTGAAAATTATCAAACTAATTTACTTTGATCGTGAACGCGCGTGAAACACATGAAACCTGAGGCATGGTCAATTCATTTATTTCTTACGCAATCATAATCGCAAATTATGTCGCAATTATAATCACGATGCTTTTGTGACGATAAGCGGATTAATAACGGTATACAGTCTCTTCGACAAATACAGAAGAATAATGTGAGGAGAATACAAACGAGAAAATATACAGTCGGTAGCAAGGAACGTTATACGCAATCGATAGACCGCGTTGTATTAATTTCCGCTTCGATTCGTCAAGGATTGCCGGGGGAGAAAAAAATAATATCCGACTATCTCCACGCATGGCAATAGCCGTGACCAATACCTCCCGAAGTGGATTTGGAATTAGACGCGGGAACCCCACTTCAAACCGAACTCCACTCCGGATCGGATGCTCCGCAATTCTCGAAAACTCCTCGTCATTCCTCTCTTCGAATAACTGCAAAAAATCCGGTCCAACTATAATCTTCTCTTTTTCGTGCCCTACTTAATCTCCCTAGAAAAACTAGACATTTCGAGGATTGTAATGGGGAACGAATGCGTAAGGGATCAAAGGATTTTACAATAAGAAAACTTGCTCGAGAGAAAAGTAATGCCCTAGTTCGCGGGAATTCGTTGTTCAGCGGACAATTTTTGTGAACGTGATTCGATTGCTCGCCACGACCCGAGAGGGAATCAATATTTGGAGCTGTGCGTGTTCCGCCATGTTAGTTCAGCTATGCCAGCCAACGGCGGCCCCCATGGGGGATGTGTCTGCGAGGGCAGCTGGCGAGGCGTGTATGGGGGTTACAGGGATACTCGGAGCCATGACTTGCCACATCCACCCCTGTAACACGAGCACGCACCATTACTCATATCGCGGCTCGTTGCACGCCACGGATTCGGGACGAATTCAGGAGGGCACTTCCAGGAAGCCTCGGGATGAAAATAGGCGGCAACAATAGCCGCGACGTCATGTCTAGCTTCGTGCCAGCATAATACCTAGCGCAAAAGTATAATCGCGCCAGTACAATATGTAATGCAAAGATAGAATCCAATTAATTAAAATATTCTGCAAAAGTGTAGCGCTTTATAAGTAATTTTTATAACGATTCAAATATATGGTAATATATTTAAATATCATTGTAATGATATTTGTTTATATAATTGTAACTATTTGTTAATGAAATTTGTTGTTTAACAATGATAAAGCCTACATATGAAATTATTTATAATCTAAAGCATTTTCTTCTAGAAAGGAGATTTTCATCTGCCTTCAAGCATAGGATTCATAATAATTATAGATGAGAGAAAACGTTCGACTTTTGCGACGTACCGTAATGTGTTTTCGTATATGTGTGAAATACATAGATTCGCGAGGGAAACTAACCAAGTAATTAAACTGAATTCCGTCTTCGGTGAAAACCGGCAATTCTGCGAAACGACAATGCTCAAAATTATCTGGCGAATATCTCGATGGCTCAGAATATACAGACATATCTATAATGAAGGTTGACGTTGATGAATATAATTGTAATAACGTATTATGTTTCACAGTAATCGCAAACCGAATATGAATGCCAATCGCAACGTTCGTAATTATATCTACCCGGATTGGTCAAGCTTACTCCAATCCTCCGTCCGAGCACTTTAATTAATCCCTTCGTTAATCTCATATTAATAAAATGGAATACGGAGAGAGAGACACACACAGAGAGAGAGAGAGAGAGAGAGAGAGAGAGAGAGAGAGAGAGAGAACAAGCGAAAGAATCGCTATAGAGCGTCCATTTTAAAGCCGCGTCGACGTGCTCAACAAAAGGGCCAGATTCCTTCTCGACGAGCACGAGCGCTTGCTCCTCCGCTTCTTCGCCACGTCCTTCGTATATCTCAAACGTTTCAATCCTATCGGCGGATTAAAACATTAACATAAAACTCGTATTAGAGTCAAGCTGCACAGAGTGTTGGAGATGACGACAGTCGCCAGTAACGATGAAAAATTAAGTTCGTGGCATCTCCTCCCTTTCCCTCTCTTCCTTTTAGCTTTTCGAAGTTCTCGCCGCCGTACAATAGAGCTTGTCTACAGTCTGTAGAAGTCGTTACCTGGTTGAGATCGTCTCTACGATTTTGTGAGGTTTTTTGCAAATCATGCTAGTTCTATAAGCGACCGGTGTGCCTCGCGTCTCATCGAAACCTCACCGAATTCGACTTTCGACTTTTGCTACCGGATAATAACATAATATCGTTTCTTTTTTCCATTATTTCTAATCGCAGCGATATTTTTCGAGCGTTTATTTTTTGTTATTCAAATATTGAAAGAAATATTTTGATTAGATTAACAAAAGGATCCAAGGCAATTTTGTGAGATTTAGAATTTCTTATGTTAACAAAAATTCTATTTGGTCTCATCAATCTGTTCGGGATTTTTTTGTTAGTTTAATTAAAACATTGTTTTCAGTGAAAAAATTGTAAATTACTGAGAACATCAAAGTTTACTAAGACTTGTGCATATCTTTTTTAAATAAATATAACAACATTTGTATTACCGGATAAATCATATTAGAACATAAAGTACTCTTGACTAAGCTGGTTAAAACACGAACTTGAGTACGGAAAAGAATGCAAAGTTAAATATTAAATAAACAAGAGACCGCATTGCTAGTACATTGAGGTGAGGTTCTTCTTGTAGAATCTGATGTTGGTTTAGGATAGATATGTATCAGACCGCGTGGGTTAAGGTCAGCCTGTCACCTCAAGTACCATTAGCCCTTTCTAGACACCTTCTCCGTTCTACCTCCAACCTGTCATTAATGAATCAAGATATTTTTTGTTGACGGACTTTCCTGAGAATCTTTCGCAAGCAATAAAAGGTATAGCTATTTTGTATCAATCAGGCATTGGAATGAACCATGTATATAATAGAAGCAATAATAGTACACATAGATACTCATTTTAAAGACCACTTATTCGCAACTTTAATCACGATATTCATTACAATTAATCGTTATTCTTAGGAAATTTATAATAAAGGAAGTATTTGCCAGAAAATAAATCTGCACAAATTACTTCTTGAAATAAATATAATAAGAATGTACATATAGAAGTATAATAAAAAAATATAATGTGAAAATGTAGTGAAAAATATTCTCATTAAATATTCGAAATTTCTCTTAAACTAATTCAGTTAATTAAATAATAAATAAAAAATAATATATTGATTGTACGGCGTATTAATTAGAAAAATTTTTTATGTGAAAATCATTATCTACGTTTTAATAAATTTCTCCACTTGTCTCCAGAAGAGACGAAAGTTCTTTCACATACGAAAAGTATGATAATAGTTAGAGATTGACCGATTTAAAATCTGTTTTGTCATGTGGGTTACTATGTCCCGCGGAAGAATTTGTGCATCACCACAACTTGCAACAAGGAACTTTGGAAGCTAAACCGTTATAAAGCAGCATTTGCGAGTTAGACTAAGAAACAGGTATGGCACAAGATTGCTGTATTAATATACATTAAAATATATATGCATTAAAATATACATAAATTAAATATTGTTATCAAGAATAAGCATTTCTGTAATAATTCATATTTTCAGATCAATGGATTTATTAAATTTACCTATAAATTTATGTTAACGAGATGTCTCTCACTCAAATGTCAGTAAAGATTTATGTTAAAAAAACTATTCACAGAATTCAAGTTTTATCCAAAATAATATCAATTTGTACACTGCAATCTTTTAGCACAGAGCACGTTATTTTGAACGTAAAACCATGATAGCATCTGTCTTTTAGAGCACGTTTCTCGCAAGCAAACGCTCGACTTTGCCCACTTTTGTAAAGTACCTAATAAAACTCGGATTTTATTGGACAAGTGACGCGTGTTACAATAAAATATTCCGTATACGGGTTACTCGCTCGGCGCAGTTTGGACGCTAAGGAGCATATCTGAAGGAAAGGACCGTCGCTTCGTATCTGGTCGGTTAGCAAACGCCTCCAATATGACGGGTTAAGCCGGAAGGAGATAGGTAACGGGAGACGAAGTTTTCGGAAGTCAAAATGAGAAAAATGCACCTTCTAAGCATGACTCGACTACCGCGTGGTTCTCGTGGTGGACGCGTGGCCATCGAAAAGTGCAAGCTAGACACGAAGAGAAAACGTCATACTATGAGGTGGCAACAATGCTCATTGACGGGCACCACCAGATCGAGAATGACTTGTACGTATGAGGTGTTAGCAAGGTTTCTGACCTCGTTTTCAGAATCTTCCTTGCGTATGAGTATGTCTTAATTACCTTGCTCTTTCTGCCTAGCGAATCGAGAGAATTCGGATTTTTATGATTGTTTGCTTTACATTTAATTTCCGCGATCTCAATTCTTTCTATCTTAATTTCTATTCTTAATTTCATTTAATCGCATTTATCAATAAAAATTTAATAATTTTTTGTCATTTAATAAATGATAGCTATAAAAGATTCACTTTCATTGATATAATTAATTATTGATAATGCACATTTCTGCTTTTTTAAGTCTGGGTTTAAAAAATCTACCTGGAAAGATGTAAAATTTTGTTAAATATAAATCTGCAATTTTGTTGTAAACTCAAACTGATTGGTAGATTATAAAAAAAATTGTCCAGCGAAATTAATTTCAGATCTGTATTCAGCAAAATCATTTTTTCGGTAATGTAAGATCTAAATATATATCATGCATGCATTTTTATTTCAAGACACACGTGTCTATTAATTTTAACTGTATCTATTACACTGTTTGACGTAGCTCTTCGTGTTTATTTGCACGATTACCGAACCGTATCATGACGTATTCATGGATCTGCAAACTGTTTACTCGAAAAGAGAGGTGTGACATCGTTTTTGTGAACGTACTCTCGATTACGCGGCATGTCCGTTGTCTGAGCGATGACCAACGTTTTTCAACTGCCATTATTCCCTTAATTACGTTATCTTACCGTGAATTTCGCCACCCGACTCCGTTTTACAATTGCCGGTACAATACACATTTCATTGTTAGTCAAGATTCAGGCTATTCGATGTTCGAAACTGGTAAAACTGAAAGCAATAATGAAAATACTTAAACTGTAAACATGCCAAACGCAAAAAATTTTACTGTGATACTTTATTTATCAAAATACTCTCTTTTATAAATAACATGGAAATTTTATGGAAAAAAATTAAAAATTTGAAACTTTGTGTAAAATCAAAATATTACTATTCCGCGGTCAATGATCATTCATGTATTAATCATTACTCAGGAATGATACTTGAGAGTAATTGCGCGTAATTTTAATTTCCGACGATAAGAATGATAAAAGAATTTTTCGTTTTGCACATTGTTGTATTATAAGTGTTACAGGATAATCGCCGAGTCAGATGTATGCTAAAGGAACAGTAAACGGGTTCAGGCCACTTTCCGACGGCATGATGCTATTGAGCGTACTGTTGAATAATAAACTTATATTACGCGTTTGATGAGGAAATGAAGAGAAAAAGTCAAAAGGAGCTGTATCGGTGTCAGTCGACGTTCCGGAACGAACCTAGAATATTGACGGAATATTGGAAAGCACAACTTCATGCAGCTACTATTATTTATCGGCTGTATAAGGTGTCCTAGACTGCGTTCTTCAGGACAATTCCGCAGGATTGACTGCATATTGTTACGTTACAGTTTTGTCGATGGTCCTATAGTTCATTCGCGGCGGCATACTGGCAGATACAGTGATTTGCACTTATTGGTTAATAAATCAGCTCTATGGTGCTACGTTTGCCATTAGGTGCCGATATTCTTCGACATATTCATGATGAAGTGACGTTGGCATGGTAAATTGAAATAGCGTCACTCTCCTCAATAATCCGGCTCGTTCCACAAAATTGTTCGTAGGAAACGATGCGAAACGTTTAGATCTTGATTGTAGAAAGCAGTGATCGCGAATCGAGTTATACTTAACCCTCAACTACAGTTATGAAAACTTTACCTAACAATAAGTTCTAAAGCGTCCTGTTTGAAGTATACAAGTGAACCTTCGCTTTACACCATTTGGTAGGAGAAGGTTCAAAATTTTTTCAATTATAATTTAAAACTTCCGTATCAATCGAATCATACAAATTATACAACCGTATAAAATTTTCGCTTTGGGTCCAAATAATCCGTTGCTGTACTCGAAGATATGATTGTGGCAATATTTGCGTATGGCATGTTTACAATTGTTATTAATAAGTCATACATTCTCTCCTTAGTTTGAATGATTTTTAAAAATATTTTAATAAATGGACAAATGACCTAAGCAATCGACTTCGCATTAGGTCAACTTCAATAAATTCCTTCAATAAATCAAAATCGAACATATTAATTTATACTTGAATCAAAATAATTAAAATGCTGTACGTAATTAATCGCAGTTGCTCAAAATTTCGCAGAAGCATTGACCAAAGTGTGCGATGTCAGAGGAATAAAAATCCAAATATACATAGTAGTCGTCGTATTATAAAACATCTCAGAAAGTAAATGCATAAAAATTGATGATCAGAAGGATTGTCTTAATCGTTTATCGAAAATCTATAGCTATTGTCAAGCTTAGAGTGCGCATAATAAGTATATTGACTGTATCAGTGACAATTATGAAATTATTCCAATATATGCCGGCAGATCTCGAACTATGTTCGAATGAGAGTGATGACACAAGAATAAGGGGTATCAATGGAGAGGGCATTTGACAGGATTTAGATAGCATCTTAACAGGTGATTTACAAGCTTTATCATCCAGTGGTTTTAACCTAGTGACTGGCTCTTAGAGCGGCTAGTCACTGTGAAAACTAAATAGGTATGTTTATACGAATGTATAAAAACAATGCTAATAATAAGTTTTAACAGCAATAGATCTATCTCTGCTTCCACAAATTGCCTCTGTAATTTGTATTTTTCTTCTTTCTATTTATATTTATTATAAATTTATATATAGCACATTTAAATTATATTTCCTAAATTATTTTTTAATGATATTCAGTGACTAGATATTCAGTGACCGCAGGAAAATTGGAACAAAATTTATGAATAATAGAAAATTAACTCTCTTACATATGATAATTTAGTATAAAGTTTTATGTATGTTTACATTTATCTAGTTCTGAGAAAATTAAAGTTAAAATAAAATAATAAAATTTCTTCAAAAACACAATATTTTTTGCTTACATTTTCTCAATTAATATCAATCAATACAAATAAAACATTTTTCTTCATAATTCATTATGAACATGCATAAATTAAAACATAACTGTATTGCATAATTTTTTTTTTAAAGATAAAAGATCATATAGATCAGTCTTGCAAGATTCATTGCGACCGATGTTACGACAAACGCTATTGGAGCAATTGGCGTTATCCTCAGAGCAAGAGGGAGGGTTGCTAAGTCGGGGGATGACTCGGGGCTATGCCAGGGCAAGATGCACCCCTGACTAAACCCGTAGCAAGGCAACGAGGAGCGGATCAAGCCCGGGTATACGTTCCCGGATCGCAGTGGGGAGCCGGAGAATGGCATTACGGGTAGAGAGACCTTCCCTCTCTTCCCACCTCGCCTCCGCGCCACGTATTGTCTGGCAGCCATATTGGAGTAACAGCCAACCCCGTCGTGATTGGTCCGTTTTTTAACGGAGAGCCCGTGGCTTGGCACAATACTCGACCAGCCCGTGGTTAGGCAATTCCTGGCTACGCGATAGTCTATCAGTCGACTCCATGCTGCGTTCGCTTCGAACTCGTTTGTTGACGGTGCCCGGGTATTATGACTTTCCTCAAGATCGAATCGTATAACGCAAAAGCGATCCACGCCACGGGGCGATAAAGAAAATCCCCTATTCAGTTCGCAATCTAATCTGGTTCAGTCTAGTCCAGTCCCCAGTCCAGTCCGGTCTGTGCGTCGAACTTTCATAATTTTCCAAAAATCTCATGGGAATTCCTTGGCTGCCGACGACAACGATGATGATTTAAGGTCATTTTATGGTGACATTGCATAAAACATGTGTAACGTTCAAAGGCGCTAAAGAATGCGCTGAGGATTAGCTTGCATCTTGGGAGTTTTAAGTGCGGATAAGTTCGCGCAAACATTTTGTTTCCCGTCGAAGTTATCTGCTATGAAAAATCGATTTTCCTGGAAAACAACTCTGTTTCAGCAGATTGACACTGTTATTTACGCTACAGATCCGAAATGTTGTGTATAGTGCGAAAACTTAGGCTTATCCTAGCACCTGTTTATGATCAATACGAAATAGTTTAGTGACTTAAGTACTGCCACTGTGGTCACTCTTGTGAATGGAATTTTGGATTACTTTCTGGGTTCTTTGACATCCTGGATTAAGACCTAGTAGATACAGGTAGGCGTTAAAAAGCGTTTAGCGACTCGGAATATTGCGTAACACAAGCACGTGTAGTTGCTTTAACGATAATTTGTCTTAAGTATGGCGATTTGACAACAAACATGCGACGCTTTGATTAATAAGCTTAAAAAAGAATCCAGTTTATACTTGTACTATTAATTGATTCCTCTTAAGCTCGACAATTTGCCTACAGATATTTTAAAAATGTTCTTCGTCTCAACTTTAACATCGATCAATTTGTTGAACAATTAATATTTTTAGATTGCATACATACTCTGATAATTATGAAGAATCATTACTAACAAATATCCTAAACGCAATTGGTCTGTGATCATCAAAATGGAATTTAAAAAATTTGCAAGTGCAAGTAATTTTTCAGTAAAAAATTTCGTACAAATTCTATAACGGCTTCATCGCTGATTATATTCTGTTATTTGAAACATAGCATTTTATTTAAAAAATTAACAAGAATATGTTATTTGTTAGACGCTATTGTAGGAAATTTAGTTCGATTTGTACGAAAAGATATTTCAAATCTATGCGGAATAATTTAATAATTTTTAGTAAGAAATATATACGTACCAATTTATATGTTAATATTATTGCTGCGTAGTAGTAGCAACTTCTTCCTTCATATGTTTTCCAAAGTTGAATATTAAAGCTATTAATTATCTTCCCGTTAGAGTTTAATCGCGTTAAATTTTTAATGAACTTCCATGTTTAGCTAAAAAGATCAACTAGAAGCTTTTAAAGAGATATGATAAGCACAAGACACATCGAGGACGCGTCTATCCAATCGACCGACCGGTTCGCACACTCGTTTAACGAAACAAGACACGATGAAACGGTCGACAGTTCGACATTGATCAGCGGCAGAATTGATGATCGCAATTACGATTTATCGTTCACGGCAGGTGACGCGCGACGATTCGCGCGCTCCTTCGACTCCAAATGAGACGTCAAGCTCCGTTCTGAAGTTAACTGGCACCAGACCGGATCGTCACCCTTTGTCGAGGGTACGAATGAGATTAACGCGACATGTATACGTATTGTCACCCCCAGGGGTAGGACAATCGTGCCGACGCATTCGGCTTCGAGGATTCCCTTCCGGTGTTCCATCGGATACGCTGTGAACGAATCGGAAAGAGATCGAATAAGAGAGCGTTCTCTTGGTTCTTGGCATAGGATCGACGGCACCGAAAATTCTGTCGAGTAATGCAAGAATTATTATCCAACCGTTGAAGGGAAAGAAAAAGGAAGAGGGGGGGGGGGCGGAAGAAAATGGTCGTTAAGCGTGCGCGCGAAATATGAGAAATGATCTGTCGACGTTCCCGTGGCCATGGAAAAAGCCGAACGCGGGCTTCAAAGAAGCCGTGGAATTGAAAAAGCCGAAGGGCTATGCCATTAGATGTAGCGTGATAGAGCGAATTCCGGACGACAAGCTTGGTCGAAAGAAAATTTATTCCGACAGCAAAATTTCGAGCATCGCAAACTTTCTTATTTAACTCCTTGAAATGACAATCGTCAGTAATCGCAACAACTTGGTGCGATTGGAAACAAATTTTGAACTCTTAATGATTTGATACAATTTTAAAAGAAAAACTAATATATCGTATTTTGTATTTAAATTATTTTATATAAAAAATTTGTTAAACGGTGTATTTCTTAACAGTATTTGATAAACAGAAATTTTATGTTCTTATACAAATTGTTCTCATTAATTTTCTAAAACAATAAAGTCATCAAAGAATAACTTAAATCTAAAAAAATGAAAAATAATGTGTTCTTATTGTTGAAATTTCCTTGCTAAAAAAATGTTCTTATTTAAAGAAAAGAATAAATAAATTTTCCCTTATATTTGTTAACTCAAAAATATTGTAACATTTATTTATAACGTTTTTTATGCATATTTATCTTAGAATTTCTATTTCTTTTTGATTGAAGAATAAAAAAAAATTGTATTTCTATATTTCCAAGCTAATATATATACGATAAATTTTCATTGCGGGAATAAAGACGTAATAGAAATTACATTTTGTAAATACGTATTATAGAAAAGGAGAAGAAATACGTGATAATAAAAGTGACAAAAAATTATGCTTGTACCAATTACGCGTGGCGCACAGTTCGATATGTGTATGTGAAAGTAATTTCACCTCGTAATTCTACGGGGCTTTAAATAGGCTTTACGTCGAACGAGAAGGGGCTATTCTGACTTCCCTCAAATTATAGACGGCCATTATCGCGCGGTCGGCCTCGCATTTGGGCCAGACAATGGCTGCCACCACTCGTTAATGTAATAGGCATCCAAAAGGTGCGATCTCTCCTTTTACTGGGAGGCACCGGCACTCACCGGTAGGAACCGCGCAGGACGAAAATCCTCCTCTTTCACGGTCAACCTGTTCGTCGTTTCGTCAGGCGGACCTGCCCGGGTTCCAGGCAGCTCCCGAAAGAGAAATTATTATTTTATGAGATTATTATCTCTAATAACATCGCTCGACTACGAGGAGAGAAAGGAGTACGCTTTTGTGTTCGAGAAATGTTTCACACGTAGAAATAGCTCGTTCCAACTGCTCGATATTATCGATGTTTTGTCAAAAGTCCAGGTAGAATTCTAGAAGCCCTTTTCCTTAATGCTCTAATGAAATGTGGAACATTCTGGCAAATGTTAATCATACATACGAACTAAATATGAATCAAAGTTGTTAAAAGTCAAATGTAATATAACATTGTTCGACATATGAACAAAGTATCAATCAATTCCATATTTTATATTTTACACAAATATAGCTTTTTTAAATTACGTTTATTATTAAAATATATGAAGTACGATAAATATATATTCAATTATTTCGTATTAAATATTTACTATGCAAATTAAATTAATTTTACTTATAATATCTTATTTTTATTAAACAGTAAATAATTATAATAATATTAAAATATTAAATATTTTTAATCTCTGATTAAATAGATTAATTAAATCATTTTTATTGAAAACTTTCTCTCCTTTATATCTATCTAATCAACGTGCAAAATTATTTTAGAATTTAAAAAAAAAGTAATAGTCTCTCTAACATAGAGCGTTTCTAAAAAAAATGACGATAAATTTTTCCAAGCTTTTATTGTTTGGATATAAAAATGTTATCTGTCTATTCGAGATATATGGAAGTACATTGTTAGTTAATCGTTATGCATTTTGGAAATTTTGAACAATTCGAACAGCTCTGTCCATGTTATCTTTTCATGCGTGCGCAAGGGATGACGCGGTTGCGCGATTGGTTGTAGGGCGGGAACATACGAAGGCTGTTAGAACTAGCAGGTGAATCTCCAATAACATTCCTCTTTGTCTCTCAATTAGTTAAGTTTTTCCACTCTCCGTTCCCCTGAAGAATTTTTCCTGCCGATCGCTATCTGCCAGTTTTCGAGCGCCGCGCTTCGAATCCATTTTTGTCGAGTCATAAGTTTATTCGATGCAGTGAAATGTTGTGAATATTTTTTTTCACAATTCATGTAAGTGTAATAAGAAGCTGAATGATTAATCATAATGCTGTTAATTACATTGATAGTGTGGATGCAAGAAAAGCGAAGATATCAAAGACTAACAATTTTATTATATCAATGATAATGATTTTAATATAATTATACAGAACGATACAGTTTTATAAATAAGTGAAAAAATAGAATCGCGATTATTCCTTTATATTATTCTCTAAATATAATTTGATATATGTAAATAAAATCAGTAATTAATGTGTGTATCATAATTACTAGTTTCTAATTTTAGAGATCACATAGATATAAATCTGATTATATCATAGAAACTAATCGTTTTTTGTTTCTTTCATCCTTGATCTGTGATACATAAAAATATGCAAACGACTTACATCATTTAATTTTTAACAATATAATAATTCAAAAATAGAATACAAATTTACAAAGTATTCTATAATGACTACATTGCTGGATGAAAATTATAGAATGTATACAAAGTAACAGTTGTCGATTTCATGTCAGAACAAAGTTGCATAATAGGACAGATAAGAAACCTGTATAACATTGCAATCAGACAACTAATTAAGTATTCTCGGATGATCTCTGCGTGAACCTTGCGACTACACGCGAACTTGTTTACGCTCGCTTATGTTTCATCGTGCCGCTTCGAAGCATGCATACTTCTCACGATGAATCATATAATATCGGAAACACGTTTTTTTTTCATCAATCGTTCTTTTAATGAAACAATTTAGCTAAGTTTCAATCAAACATTTCGAGCGAATATGTGATTCTTTTTTTACAGGCGAATACATTCTCAGCTCTGGCAATCAAAACGGAAGTGGAAGTAGCATCATCGAAGAGGACGATCCGCTTCTCAACGAAGCATCGTTAGCTTTAGACAATCATCCTTTGGCTGATTTAACTGATGATTCTCTCGGTCTAAACGACACTCTAGGACTTGAGCATGATTTTACTTCAGAATTACTCGGAGGTAGTCTCTTGGAAAGCGCTGGCGTAGAAGGTCTGCTCAGCAACGATACTCTAGGCTTGCCCGACGAATTTAATCTCGAAGAGGCGCTTCAGCTCGTTGGCCTCGATGAAGCTCAACCAGAGGTTTGTGGGATTTCATATCTTTTACTTAGAAGTAACTGCAATTTGACGTTTTGTGAGAAATATGTATAGTATGTTAATATTTTGTTTGTCTTTCAATACCGAGCTAGCCACTTTGCGAAATAAATCGTGAAATTGTATTTACTTTTATTTTATTTTTATAAATATCTTTTGTAATATACTGTTTAATATGCAATTAGTCGAGACATTTTTACTATACAAGCCAAAAATTTGTAGAAAATCAGCACGAATTATTTTGATGTTAATTTCAGCAATAATAGACTTTCTTGTTTCAAACCCTATTTAAATATTATATTACATAATAATGATTTAATATAATGTTTCATTAATATGCCTGACGTTATTTGAATCTCTGTTAATAGAAAGATATTTATAAATATATTGAATGTGTTGGAATACTAAATTTTACATGATTAACGCGTTTCACTCCTCGGTGAAGTTACGATATTGTGATCATTATATAAAGATTGATTATTAGGAAACGAAGTCGGACGTAAAGAAGAAGAAGAAAGAAGATACCGCCGAGGAGTCCGCAAGTGTAGAGGGCGACGCGGCCATTACCGCCTCGAGTAACGCCGAGGTCGTGAAGTCATCTTCTAGGTGCGAGGATCCCGAGACCGGCGACATGATTCACACACCGCAGTTTCATCATCCCCATCATCCACACCACCGCTCCTTCCAGGTACGAACGACCCTGATTTCATTGCCTGTAGGTTAGAACCAAGGCCAGTGCCTCTCATTACTGTGTATACAATGTCACTATGATTGCGACAATATAATGATTTATGTACAAAGTACAGAGGCTTCTCCTATCGAACATACATGTCGTGTAAATGAATCAATGAAAAATTATCTTGAGCTATCCGACGTTCTAATCGAGTGTCATGGATGTTGAATTATCGTCACTTTAATAATAATCTCCGATGTCGCTTAATACGTCTCAATAATCTTTATGTAAACAAATTGCCAGGGTTTTAATTTTATTTTCAATCATTTTGCACTCAGTAGTTGCTTTGATACAATTGCAATATAAAAAATTGTCCTTGATGTTATGATATAACTAGAGTGACTTTTCTACCGTCTTGATATTCTTCATTAAATGCGCTTCATTAAATTGCAGTTTTGAGAGACACTGAAAGAGCTGCGGATGTTGTCGAGAATGACCACGGCAATTTGTGATTTTTCGACATTCCTCATTAATGAGAGGTTCGGAATGGCGCGATGATACCACACGGTATAGCCAGTGATATACGAAGTAGGAAACAAACGTTGGGAAGATAAGAACGGCGCGCAAAGCCGCACGGTTAGAGCAGCGTTTACGGTCCATAAACGGGACACTCTTTATTTACAACGTTGACTGCAAAAACTCTGCTGTGGCTTCATTCCGGCACCCTCTTTCAAGAGGCCCCTATGATTATATATATATCATAATTATATCTTTTATCATGTAATGAGACAATTGAAAATGGATCACTTCTGTAATCTATGATCACTATTCATAGTCACTTCTTATATTCAAGACTATCTTAAGTTCTGTCTTGAGATATCAATCAGAGGATCGCATTAGTGGTCTTAAGACATTAGTGGTCTTAAGACAGTTGTCTGAAATAAGATATATGAATATCGACTATGAATATCGGTCTATGTCTTTTACAAAAAAATTTAATTTTGAAAACTTTAATTCTTACAATTATTATAATTATTATATAATTAAAACGATATAACGGAAACAAAAATAATTTGGAGCAAAAGTCTAGTTCAAGAAAAACATATTTAAGATTTTTTTCACAAAACTCTTGATGATACATACTCTTGATGAATATAATACTTTTAATAGGTATTATATTAAAAATTTTTTTAATATGTTTTTATTGCTGTAATTACGTTTCAAGTACGCATTTACTATAGTATCCCATTTTGCAATTTAAAATTGCGCGTTTAATTTTCATTAAGAGTACCAAATATTTTCATTAAAAATATCAAAATACCTATATTAAGCGATTATATTGCCTGAATCTATGTACCGATTCTTATACAAGTTTCATTAAACAACAATCTAAACACGATAATCATAAATGACTGTTACAACTCGTTTTAATAGGAGTATCGTGCTGTCATTTTGGACAGTAAAGTTGTGCTTATATTTAGTGGCAATCGTTATCGCAGATTTTCGCATTTTTACAGTCGCAAAAGACCAGCTCGTTGACTATAATTATTACTTGTTACTTTGTGCTTGTGTAACTCACTTTATCGCTATATGAAATCTTTCCGGAAGAATTCGTTTATGATTTATTACCAGTGACAATTTGCTCAACGCTATATACTGCAATAGTATACAACAATTTATTTCTTTACAATTTAAAAAATTCTTCAGTCAGTGATAATTAACAACGATAATCATTTTCGAGAAAGGACTCTACTTGCTATAATAAAGTCTTTTATTTTTTAATAATAGCAATATTTTGAATGCCTGTTTCTTAAAAAATTAAAACAATCTTTAAAAAATTACTTTTTACTCCTGAAGCTGAACAAGTAATAAGATCTATTCTTATTTTTAGCACTTCATTTATAAAGGATATCGCATGGCATTTAAGACTCTTTCCTCATTATTGCTTTATAGCATTATAGAATTTTATAGCACGCGCAAAACAAGTTTCAGATTCGAATGGATCATACCCATTAGAGAAAGCTACGCGTGTGAACTTGATACTTCTTGAGCCGTCTGTTTATTCGCGATGTATATTTTATATAAAACATAAATTAAATTTTATCATAGATAGTAGCGGGACAATAATACGAATAGCAATTCAATTATAGCTGTATATATAACGTTGTATTATAATCGTTTTCTTATCTTTTCAATAACCGAGAAACGCGAACTCAGGAAATCATTGCTTGCCAAGAGAAGCAATAAATTGAATTACTTTTGATATTTATGAAAAAAATGCAACTATTTTAATACATTTAAATATTCATATACGTTTATAATAAATTTTATCATATTAATACATTTACACGTATATTAATATAGTATATTATTATATGTATCTCTATCAACATATTTATATGTATTATTTCAATATATTTACTCGAATTCTAAATGTAAAGAAAGAACACGTTAGATCCCTAAAATGCATGAGCGAGTTAATGAAATACGCGTAAAACGTAACTCAAGATGAAGTCACGCCGTGAACTCGAAATCATAGCCAGGAACCCTTCTAGAAAGTTGACGTTTCCCTGGAGTTGAATTCCGACGCTGTTGTCGGGGCACATCATACAATGCGTCCCGTCGAGAAATCACATCGTTGTAGGAGAGGACGATCGTGACAATGACCTACCGGGATAGTCCACGGCGAGTCCATCCAGCGAAACGTGACGCAACGCATACGTGTGATTTCTTCGCGTGCACGTGGAGGAACAAGTCTGAAAAGACCCGCCAATGGGAGAGATGGCACGGGCCCCTACTACTATGAACCGCGGTGGACGCGATCGCGATGTTTGTGATCCTGGACGTCGGCGCTGACATTCGCGGACGACACGCGGCTGGAAGTGAACGCTAATCTCACGGAAAAGTCATCTCTAACGATCACTTGAGGGAAGGCGATCTCGTTGGTGAACATCCGCTCCATAGATGGGCGCGATAAACAGTTCCGGAAGGTTTCTTTATAGTCGAGCGCGATTCTGCTGATAGTGCGACGTTCAAACGGTTCTCGCAGAAGAAGAAGAAGAAGAAAAAGAAGTTAAGATCTTGAGCTAGGAGACCACGCCTTCAAGGATACCAACCAAGTTTCCCGCCCAGACATCACCGGGAAGACACTTTGTATTGTCAATGAAAAACTGGTTGCAAAATGAGAACGTTGGACTTCCGCGACTGCTCCGTTCCGGCCTTGTACGTTTGACGAGCCGGTGGCTCTACCATCACGAGATTGATAATTTGCATAAAGTTTCGTACGTTTAATCTCAAGATCTTGAATCGGTGTTACGTGAACAGTAAATTCTACGATGCGTAATACGTTATCGAGACGGAGATTAAACTACGTGAGATATAAGTGTGCGAGTGATAAAGCTACCTAGTACAATGGCTATCTCTATGAAACGCATCACGCTCATTTGTACGAGGCTTGAAGCGATTTGAACGAGGCCAAGAATCCCTTCTCACGTCACTTCGTGAGACCGCCCACGTTGAATACACAAATCTCCTCGTTGTACCTTTCAAAATGATATTTCGTATATTGCAGAATCGCTAATGGACTGAAATATCCGAATGCAGGAATAACATCTTGAAATAACGCAATACAATGCACTAAGAAAAACCGTACCTGATTAAAATTAATTAAAATTTACGTGCCAACGGAATAAATGTGCAATTCTTGTCACAGGATGGAAGTTTTATAAAAAAAAAAAAAATCGTGAAAAAAGTTGTTACTTTAATAATATTTGATTAATTTAACGTCAGTACCCTTGTGCGTATCTCGTGCCTAATTTATATTTTGAGTGAAAAAGATACACATGAACGACGTGCAGCAACCCCTCGTCAAATCTCATCCGCAGACGAACGAGCACACATATCAAGGAAATACAGAATGTTGGAGTCTGATATTGGACGAAGGTCTTTTGCAGGTAGATTACGTTAATTGCGCAATATTAAGATAATCAAATAAAAATTTATAGTACGATAACACGTACGATAACCCCATCATATATACGTGGAATCGGCGAATAAGGAGGTAAAGATTGGCGCAAGGTCTCGTGAGCAAGGCTTCTTGGATAAAAAAGATGTATCGGAGTTAATAACTAAGAATACTTACCGATGGACTGTGTTCACTGCGATTAATTCTAGAAACGTAACCTGTTTTTCTTACGAGAAAAACTATACTTTTGTATTCATAGATACCAATTCTACTAAACGTAAATTACTCGAAGAGCAAATCACTAGAAATAGATTTAAATATACACAATTGTCTTGCATAAGAATGTTACGTGAAATAATTAAAGGATTAAAATAACTATTTAAAATGGCGTTTATTTTTGCCGAATCTCGATCGCATTTTTGAGGATCGCATTAACTGCATAGCTTTATTCGCGACATGTTAAAAAAACGGTTAAGTTTGACATCTCGCTAAAATTCGCTTCCATAGTAATCATACTCGTACGCGTACAAAACACACACACACACACTCACACTCACGGTCATGCGACCTTGCATCCCGCGCATGTAGAACTGTCATTACACGCAACCGCCGTCGGAGAAGTATTACATACTCCGCGCGCCGCGTCCGCGGGTCTTTCAATACGTAATGAGTACACTAAATTAATGTATTCCTACGGCCGGGACCTTTGCCTACGAAGGAGGATGTATCGTGCGTATTATATGGAAGGCTTACGCAAGAAAACGCGCCGTCGTCGCTTGCGAGCCATATCATTTTTGGAGCTTCTCTCTCACGCGACCGTCATATTAACACTGACCTCAGTCACCTGTAATTGCTACATGTTAGCGTATACACCGAGATACAAACGACGGACACGTAATGCGACCCATTACAGTCGGATGGCACACGTTCCGACGTTATCGTCGGATCCTTTTTTTTTATTTCCTTCGCAAGGAGGAAGCTGCTTCTGCGAGAGCGAGAGCCTCGGGTATGTGATACCGCTTCAGCTTCACGCGAATTTTTTTTGCGTATCACAGGTTCATAGTACATCACATGTATCTTAGAAATTATGAATTATTTGTGTTTGAAGATGTAGGAAATCATGCGATCATATTAACTTCATCGAATATGCTTGTAACATTACGCAAAATACATCAGAAGTTTAATACATCACTAGTATAAAGAAGATGTCCTTGATATATATGTAGATCTTTTAATTGTTATTCTTTATAAATTATGTAGCCATTTTTTATGAAGTTTATTGAGCTTGTGGTTTCGAAGAACGATTGAATATGTACAGATCGTGCATTACATTGGAAAAAGTATTGAAATCATTTGTTTGAGCGAATCATTACATTAAAATAATTTCATTTGTCATATTTTACAATAGTTTATGTTTTAAAAAAATGACAAATTTTGAAATGCTTAAGGATGAGAAAGGATGGCAGAAAAGTTGTTAATCATCTATCTTGTAAACAGCTGGTAAAAGCTTAGGTATTCGGCAGGTACCTGTAGCAGGTTTTCCGTTTGAATCTTGCGATCTCGGAAAATCTTAAAAGACCAAAAGTGACCAAAGTTCTGACAACAGTAAGACCTTTCAGAGGGTCTTTCTTTTGTCACAATTAAGTTTAACCATCCCAAAGAAATTATCTTTTATAGACTACCGACAATAGTGACTTTTTATTCAAAATGTAACCGAGACCAATGTTAATCTGTTATTAAGTTACAAGTTTAAAAAATTTTTATTTCGTTGTAAAATGGATTTTTCGAAAAAAGTGTTAATGGTGTTCGCTGAACAAAACTGAAATTCGGGATTGAATGTGATTAATAAATTTTTTTCGAGATTTCAAAATATCAAAATTATTAAATTTTGTCCATAACTTGAATCTTTATTGCTAAATTATTTAGTAATTTTTTTACGAGAATTTATTTTTCCTTTTCATAATTTTACGAGCGATAATGACGAATAAATTATTCAGAATAATGTAAAAAGCAATAAATAATTGCTATTTTTTATTATTATGTATTATTCGATATATAAAATTTAAAGTTTATTTTTCCACTATTGCAAGATCGACGAAATACATATTTAAATCGCTCAGTACAGTAGAAGGATTAATTATTAAAGAATAATTAGTAATTAAGCATACAAAGCTATAAAGGTAGATGTTCGCCTGCGGGTAACGAGAACTTGGAATGTCTTAGAAGTTCCATGTAAATAATGAGAGAATGAATTCAAATATGTCAAGACGTGATAATAATTACCACTACAACAGGCACCCGCAGGGTCCGACAAACATCAACAGTGTAGGAAGTAACTAACCTGAAATAATTAAAATATCTTTATTACAAAAAGTTTTTAAGGATGGAAATAGTAGATATTCATTTTCATGTAAGAGAGTTGCTGACTATCTCATTCCGTTGCTTGTTTTTGTTGTGTTTGTTCGTTATAAATATTTAATGTAATAAGATAAGTCTATTAACTCTTTGGCCATAATTAGGAAAATATATGTGTACAAAATGTATTACTATTATATGTATATATAAAACGCAGCAGGATTAATCATTTAAGAAGCTATGCATATCTTTTCAACAAATGCGACTATTTAGAATAAATTATCTGGCAATATATTATCAGAGACGATAAAAGGAAATTAAACATTGAGTTTGTTTTTTCATCTCTTTTTCTTGATACATAATTACAATTAAGTAGTAAAGATATGCATATTTAAAAAAATATTCCTTCTGCGAAGACTATACTTATACATGTGATTCTTAAATAAAATATTTCTTAACTTATTTTAAGAAGAAAACATACATCCTAAATTGATCGTTTTTAAAATACAGAGTATTATATTTGAGAAAAAAATATGAATATTTCAAAAATCTGAAAAATGCATAGAAAAATAAATTCTAAGAATTTATTCAAGTTTAATGTGCCATACATATAATACTAGAAATCATTTTCTAGTATGAAATATTTTTACATCCATCAAGGATGTGCATATGATTAATTTAAAAACTGTATTTTGAAAACGAAACAGTTTAGCCCATATTACATGTACATAGGATCTTTTCTTCCTAAAATAAACCAAGGAATATCTTCCGCCAATTTTTTTACTTACCAAAAAATCACCTTGTGAAATTACATATAAATAATATATTCATATATTTATATTTATGTATATTACTTTGTATATTATGTTTACAAACATGTTTGTATAAATATTTAAAAAAATATTCTTTAATATTAAAAAAATAGATGACGCAATATAGATTGATTGTTATATGGATGTTAGATAATTATATGAAGCATAAACAGTCAATCAAGTATCGGCAAATAAATCTGTATTGCCGTCGACTATTGGATAACGCGGTATCGAGCCTGCGGCTCAGTAATCTCGTAATCGGAGAATCAGAGAACTACCAGCTGACCTTTGGCCGTGATTGACGGGGACTTCTTCGCCGTATATCTTTGCACAAGGATTTGCTAGGCCGTGAGCGGCCGGTAGCATGCTATTTGCCGTGGCACTTGAATATTTGCTTAGAACCTCGAGCGCCGGAGGAGGACCCTCCAGGTATCCTTGGACTGCCGAACAATATTTACGTATAACACCGAGTTACGAATCGAAAGGAAAGAAAGCCGGCGGATGGAGGATCGTGGCAGGGAAAGAGGCGAGTACGGGAGATAAAGGAGCAGAGAAAGAAGATCGTGAGAGAGGGCAATCCGATGGAAACAGAGACGGAGACGAGTGGCGGATTGCGAGCCGGAGAGGCCGTAAGACGAAATTAATAAGAGAAACGAAATGTGTGCTATGGAAATGAGAAAGATGATGGGAGAGACGTGCTGGTCGGACATTAGGATGCACTTGTGGTGATAGTCAGAGAACTTGGCGCGAGCGCAAACCCGCCGGCGCGGCGCGGTCGCGGTAACCCACGCCGACATACATTAATCTGATGACTATGAATCCGAATGAATCATAATTAATATCTTTGCCCATTAGTCGTAAGAGTACACTGGCGACCACAGTAATGCGCACGTTTTTCTCGCGTATCTTTAATTAGTACTTGCGTTTTGTTGATGACGCATTACCGAGATCGCCGTTTCCGGCCGCCCGTCGGTGTGTCTCAGCAAAACGGTGTATCACACATAACATCCGGTATTTATCCGAAATTCGTGACATAGTCGACAGTAGAAATCGTCTGTCTATTCACACGCAGAAACATTGTGAAATTTAGCTTCTTCTCTCTCTCTCTGTATTGAGATCAATTTAATTCTTAATATCGGTTCCATCAACGTATCGTTTGATATATTATAAATTTATCACAACAATTATCTTTCTATTTCTTCCTTATATTAAAACAACAATATTAACAAGTTTATCTTATTATTAACGATTCTATTAGAACGTATGCAGATAGTCTCAAGACTTGTTGAATTGTAATTATTTGTTGATTTATTAATTAACTGCAAATGTTGTTTCACTCATACGATAATACGAAATTGCGTTATGGATGTACGTTCGTAAAATCCATGATGCACGTCAATTTCACGTAATATCAAAAGTTTCGCGTGAAAGTTAAGTTTTTAGCGCACTTCTGTCGTTCATAAATTCCTTCATACGCGCACCCCGACAAGGCAATTTTCACCAAGAACCAAGAAACGCGACGGGGCGTCACAGTCCGTTCGCCAGGATTCCAAGCAGCTGCTGGACTTATGCGCTGTGAAATGCATAATGCGCCTCCGCGACTGAGGCTATCTAGGATGTGTGAAACGAATTTCTGGCTTCGTATGATCATTGAGGCCACGTGTGGATGCAACAAAGACAGCAGACAATATCGACATCTGTGAATGTTGAACGCGACGCTTCAACTAATTTCCAGCGATTTCGCTAATTAATCCTTTGCCAGCGACATAGAGTCTTTAAAGGCATTATCGATATTTTGATGATAAATTCTGTTAGATAAATTTGTAAAAAATAAGTGAAATATAATACACCTTCTGGATAAAAACTCAGCAGACAACGTTAAAGCTTTGACAAATAGGATAACTCTCTATTATTGTGTCTGTCGCTATTAGTGTGCCTTTGTATTTAAATAAGCCATAAAGAAAACTGATACAAGTAAATAAGATAAAGTATTTTTGAGTTAAATTATTAATGTATATGATACCAAAGATAATATTCTATTTTTTAACTATAAAGTATAATCAATGTTTGTAAATATATGTTTCGAAAGACACGGGAAGTTTATGAATTCAGTAATATTGCAAGATTTTCACCTTGTTAAGCCTGGTTTTTTTCTGATTAATTTGTGGTTAAACCTAATGTTTCATGCAATAGACATTATCCATGACATCATCATAGATGAAGCTGATTGAATAAAATATCAGGTTAAGTCTAACAAGTTAATCAGATAATGAAAAATCGGGTGTGCTCTGTATTGAAGCTGAGAGCGTTGTGTTATGAGTGTACATTGAAATTGTAAGTATAATTAAAATAATGATTTATGCAACAATTAGCTTACATCTGTTATCTGTTTTAGTAATTATATGTTAAAATGAATCAATACCGCATACAAATTGGGGGCACATTAAATAATGGGATCATTGCTTTTGGAAAAATACTCTAATGGGAACAAAAATATTTGTTTTTTTTTAGATTAAAAAAATATAAGAAAAAGAAATAGTTGGAAAAATCAATATTGATTTCAAGCAGACAAAATTAAAGCTACAATATTTAATAATTAATTCAATAATAAGCAACTTAAAGACACACTGGGACAGATGTTCTACTGATCAGAATTTTTTCAGAATTTTATATAATTTGGAAGAACAAAAAAATTGTTCTGTTTCTCGAAAGGCTTTCTATTGCTAACGGAGGAGTTAAAATTCTATGTTGCCAGTAGAGGATTAAGAATAGTCTCTCGCTGATTAACGCAACCTTGGACGAAATACGATCGAACGGTCCTGTCGTTACAGATACACGTATACACGTATAATATATAATTATATGTATACGAAGGCTTGGGAAAAATTCCTAGCTCGATGAGGAATGAATAAGGTACGCAGACATAAATATATTTTTACCGCGATGTGCATAAAGGGTGAGGGGCTGCATCCGTATCCATCAATATTTTCATTCACAACCTTCGTGACAGAAACGAGCTTTGCCAGCAGTCACGTACGAAAACACACGCGACGTGTTGAGGTGAAAAGTAGGTAACTCGAGGTAACTGATCGAGAACCATAGAGAGACGGTGGGTTAAATGACGGTGATGGCAGGTGTCAAGCGGTCAGTTGATCACTGTCAAATAGATCGAATAGTTTCACTGCAACTCGTGCACATTGCGATGTTATAGGCGGAATAAAAACAAAATTGCAGACGACAATCCTGAAAGGAGAGACTGATCGCGTTCTATGGCGTTTTAAAGAGAGCAGACAGAACGAGAAATAAATGAGTATCCAGCATGATGCATTTTCATGAAGCAGATTCAGCTGAAAAAATCCGTAACGATAAAACTATTAATTTAAACATTCCGCGTACATTGCTTTATTGATAGTTATTGATAATTGATAGATGTTATTGATAATTGATAAAACTGTTCTCATTATTATTAATAGAACTCATTTCAAGATTGTTTTCATTGGAAACGTATTCGAGTAAAGTAGTGCGATGAATGAGAATACAAGTGCAAATACTGGTGATGAATGCGCTTTCTAACGAACTAGAGTAACCATCAGTTTTATACAAATCTCAGAAAACTGTTTCTACGCAAACTGTTGTGATGGATTTGATAAGACATCGGAGATTGTACGATATTAATGAATACCAGAGGAAAAAGAGCACATAGCTGCAAGGGAAAAGGGGGTAAAGAGAAGGAAATAGAAAGAGAGGGAGAGAGAGAGAGAGAGAGAGACCTCGGAAGAAATCTCGCGAGTCCTCGACAGCGCGTTTCAAACATCTGCCACCGCAGATATCTTTCCTCGCAATCTCTCGCAGATTCATACGTTCCGCGGCGACTCTGCCGTACACGCAAAGCGAGATCATACATAGACTTGAAATAAGCGCATGTATGTGCACCGTACATGAGGCCGTTCTCGTACTGTATGTGGTACATAAATCATAAGCGCCAGTAGCTGAGGAGGAATGCGTAACGTTCGTTTACCACACACGTATTATAGATACTAAACCAATTTGAGACGTGGATTCGTCAGAATGAACGTTATGTCGAGCAGCCCCAACGGCTGTCCGATAAATCACGCATTGTGCATCTAATCGCGAGATTAACAGCCGGCATGTCTTCGTATACGACATCGCGCCCGCATACTTATAATTTCCCCTATAGTTTATAATGCAAGTTGAGCGTATTATTGATGTATTTGCATTGTGGATGAAGGATTAAATAAAATGGCCAATTAAAAGTCCGCAATCTTTATCTACTTAAAATTAATCCACCGTTCGAAAACTCCGATTTCTACGGTTGCAGCGCGGACGACGTCCGTTAACGATCTTCGTCACGGATTAATCCGCCACGAGCTATAACGAATCTCGAGTATTCCCGACGATGATTGAAAACTGGAAGTTGCGTTCCGGCGGTGCGGCGGAAAGTTGTCGCACTTCGTCGTGTCGCGGACAGTAATCGCGGCCGTTTCTCCAGTCTCCATGGCGGGACAGGAGAGAGAGAGAGAGAGAGAGAGAGAGAGAGAGAGAGAGAAGGAGAAAGAGAAGAGGCTTAAACACGGCGCACGCTTTTTTCTTATAACTCAATCACGGCCGTTACGTCGAACCAGGATGAGCCGTAAAGTCCGGCCATTAGAAACGTGCAGTGCGTCGCGCTGCACGACAAATCGCCGTGGAACAAAAGTCCCCCGTCCTACATTTCGCCGCGCCGCGGCCTACACAGCCGGCAGATGCGCTGACAAGCGAGAATCGCCTTAAAGGCGTCGCGCTCGACAGATTGCACTGGCGACTGATTGATGCACCCGTGAACAACAATCCAGCAGGCCCCGGCCGTGCACAGCCAGCCACGGCAGCGCTTCCCTATTCATCTTCTTCTTGCGCTCAGGCGCATTAGCGACAATACCTATGTGCATTAAGGCGCCCGCGCCGCGCCGGTGTGGGTACGTACTTACTACTTATGTAGTACGTACCTAACGTATCCCCGGCAAACACCAACAAGCACTACTACCGCGCTTACGCCGCACCGCGAGAGATGCGATGCAGCCTCTCGAACAGCGAGTCTCTCCTTCCCTTCCCTTCCCTTCCCTTCTCTTCCTCGCCGACTCGAGTCGAGCGGGACAGGAAGAAATTTCGTGAAAGTACACGTGAACGACTATTCTCTCACAATTAGCGGACAAATCGTGATTCTCTTCGCGCGTATGTCGCCAGAGAGATTTTTATACTCTTCAACCATATGAAATTCGCAGATGCTTTTTCCTCGAAAGCGTAAAACGCGCGTTTCGAGAAAAGAAGATAATTCCATGTTTCCTGTTATTACGCCGCACTGCTAACAAGTATAAGAATGCTAACACGATACTTATT
The DNA here is from genome assembly GCF_001594045.1 of Atta colombica. Taxonomy (NCBI): domain Eukaryota; kingdom Metazoa; phylum Arthropoda; class Insecta; order Hymenoptera; family Formicidae; genus Atta; species Atta colombica. The sequence goes on along the minus strand of NW_017259212.1, from coordinate 2,949,959 downwards.
ACTTGCCCGTGATATGCGATGTAATGTGATAATTTGTAAATCTGTTTTACATATATTTATAATATAAGTATGTATATTTTATATGTATTAACGAAGAATATTGATGATACAAATGAAAAATAAGTATAATTGCATTTTTTGAGCAGAAACATTTATCGTATCATTCCAACGAATGAAACCCCATCGTGGCATAACTTATACTTATTTGGTAGCTACTTATAAATATGCTGCGTTTTTTTAATCATAAATTTCGCCCGTCATAATTTCCGTATTGATTGACAAGCGATCATGATTGACGCATGCCCTTACAAGAGGAAAAGGATACTTTTGACACGTAGTATCGCTGTTATTAATATCCTTTACCGATCTTACGTGCAGCTAACACCTACGCGATCAGCGGGGTTCCTACCTCCTTGGAATCCAAGTGTCTACCTGGTTGACATTTGACAGGCACAACGGCTACGAGATTCCTCTTGTGTGACACTTCGATCGATGGATATTCGATTCTATGATAATAGGATGTACCAGATAATTGTTACGAGGGTTGACGACCGCGTAGAATCTCGTGGATTTAGTTTCAAACGCGAACGAATGGTCAACATGTCGGGAATTCAATGAAATTGCGATATTGATCATATAAAGTCTTTGCTGCAAAATTTTATTTTTGCAATATAGTGTAAAACATATTCTGGAAGGTTTTAAAAATGCTCAAATTATTAATTATTAATTATTATTTATTACATGAGACGCATTAAAATCATTCAACTTTTATGAATATAATTTTAAAAGAATCGAACTTTTTTATTTTCAGGGTCGCATGCCGTTCATGCGAGCGATGAGCATGGAACAGCGGTGGCAAGATCTTGCGTCTCTTTTATCTCTGCCAGGAGCACCGGATCACTTCGCACATCCAGCGCATCCTGGATATCCAGGACACGGTATAAGTCACAGCCATTACGAGGCGCAACGTAACGTATTGCTCCATAATCCTACCTTAGCGCCTCCGGTCGGGGATCTCAATTCAACGGGACCTTACCACAATGTGGGTGAGTATTGTCTAAAGTTGTGTTCCCATTTTATATATCTCTTTCTCTCTGATGTAACGAAATTTCGCAATATGAATTATTGAATTTCATTATCATTGAGATAATTGAACATTACGCGATATATGCATCAGAAACATATCAAATCCAATCTTCAATTAAAATATTTTTTATACTTGCGACAAGTCCAATACATAAGTTATATATTGTAATCTAATTCTACAGCAATTTTACAGCAATAATTGACAATTTTACAACAATAATTCACATTAAATTTAATTCACATTTAATAATTTTACATTTAATAATTTCTTATTCACGCACTCATACTCTTAAAAACTTCGACTAATGATATTAATTTTTATAAAAAAAAGAGAATAGGAGAAATGCAGTAAATTAAAGTACCATCTAAGAAATTTCATTGTCTGAACTAAGTTGCTCACTGTTACAGGTGGGTCGTCGAATTTGGGTTCAGCTGTGGCAACATCAATGAATTTGACAAACAGTAGTGAGCCAATGGGTGCAGAGAGTGGCGCAAGTTATAAGTCTGAACCTAACGATATGATGTATTATCATACCCCGACGACAGATTCCATCAACCAAACCACTGACGGATTTCTTTCGTCTCTACTCAATGATGAGGACTTGCACCTAATGGACATGGCCATGAACGACGGTAAGTATTACCATTGCAGCATTGTTATAAGTGTACATTCTTCTCCTAATATTAAAATCCTCTCATTCATGTGTTAATAATTAATTAATAAAATTTAAAGAATATAGATATTTAAAAAAAATATAATAGAGAAGTATCAGTTTTAAGAATTTTCATTAAAATCTCTTGATAATATATTTCAACGATTTTTAATTATAAGAAATTGCAGAAAATTAAAAATTAAAAAATTGATAATTTCTTGCAGATTTCTTAAACTCTTTTATGCATGTTAAGTTTTTTTTTGGTGTGTATGTGTATATATATATATATATATAATTTGCTAATCTATATATAGTAAAAATTAGGCTGAATTTAAAAAAACAAGATTATAGCATTTTCTTAACATAACTTTCATTTGTGGACCCACTTCATACACTATCCTTCCCATATATATTTAATTATCCTAATTAATAATAAATTAATTTCACTGTCATGTCTGAATATGTTAGAATGTATTAAAATCAACTTATTATTGAAGAATTTATTCTAAAAATGCAATAGTTTTTTTATAACCAAAAATTTTATTATAAAAGTATAAAACCATATTAGATGTATTTATTATAACGTATAAAAATATAACATCAAGAAACAAAATAGAATTGTATAAAATAAATCATAATCATGAAATATGAATAAATTTTTAATTTTTCGACAATCGTATGGGAGATATAGAATATATACTTTTTGGTTTATATTCTCATATCGCGCTATTAGTTTCAGGTAAACTTTTTAAAAATTGTTTAACATTTTTAAAGATTGACATTAAAGTAAGAAGTATGTGAAAAAGATGGAAAAAAAAATCATTAATTATAGATTCTATATTTTATATAGTTATATATTCTCCCACGCGATTATATATTTTGAAATATAATATCACTAACAAGAATGGTACTCATCAATGGTACACTTTCAATGTCAAATCAAATTAAGATAATAATATTTTAATTAAAGCAAATGAAAGAGAAACTATCAAATCATAAATCTTAAATCTACAATCCAAAATTATAATTTTTTTGTTCAATAGCCTACAATTTATACAATGTAAACAGTTAAGTGTATGTGTAATCTAAAAAAAATCTTGTGTAATTTAAAACTTTATTACTGGAAGTAACTTAATTCTATATCCTGAGATAGCAATATAAATTTAAATGCATCTTGCATTTTTTTCTCACTTTTAAGGAACGCAGTAATAAAAGTATATCACATAATAAACTAAAGAAAAAAAGTAGTAACAAAAACCAATTGTTACTTCTAAGCAGATAATGTTCCATGAAAGCTATTATACTTTTTAAAATTAAAGAAAGCAAAGTAGTATTTTACACATTGTGTAAAATAAATATGAAGCTTCTAATCTCTACCATTCTTCTTCCGGTTCTGCTTGTGTAGGAGGTGCATAACCAGCGTCTTCATACGTCTCATCACCATATGCATTCTTGTTCTGCACAGAGAGAAAAATTTATATTTATTTATACCATAGATTTACGAATAATTTATATTATAGATTTAAAAGCTCTAGTGTGATCAATTCTTTTCTGTTATTTAAAAACGACATATAATATATAATTTTTACTATTCAATGGCAAGATATTAAAAATATAATAGAAATGAATTATTAACATTCGATAAACAAATTTAAATTGCAGTATTACTTACGCCTCTAATATCTTCCCCGCCGAATCTCCTTCCCTTTCCTGGCATGAAAGTTCTGCTCCCGCTCCCGCCACCGGATTCTAACCAGTCAGGTACCGGTTGACCAGCTTGTTTCAAAATTTTCATCAAATCATCAGTGAGAGGCATATCAGTACTTGAATCAAAAAATGAAGTTGCTTTGCCGCGATTTCCAACCCGACCAGTTCGTCCGATTCTATGAACATATTCGTCGATCGTCTTCGGCAAATCGAAGTTAATTACATGCGAGACATTTTTAATATCCAAGCCTCGCGCAGCAACTGCCGTTGCTACTAAAATCAACATTTTTCCTCGTTTAAAATCATATAGAGCTTCTTCTCGTTCTCTTTGTAATCTATCACCATGTATACTGGTTGTTGGAAAATTGCTCTCCGACAAGAAGGCTGCGATAAAGTCCGTATGCCTTTTCTGCTCAACGAATACTAAAGTACCTTCTATATTTCCTAGTTGATGTTGTTTTTCTATCAATTCTTTCAGCAATTTTCGCTTTTCAGACTGACCAGATGCTTGATAAAAGTTCTGTTGTACATCAGCGCAAGCACCACCGACAATCCCAACTGCGAGGAATAAATAATTTCGTAAGAATCGACCCGCGAGTTCTTGTATTTCATTTGGAAATGTAGCGGAAAACATAAGAGTCTGCCTTTCTTCTGCAGGTGCCATTGTTTCGTGATCTATTAACTTTTCAATATCAGGCAAAAAACCCATATCAAGCATTCTATCAGCTTCATCCAATACAAGAAAACGTAAGGAAGAAAGTCGAATCTTGCCTCGTCCCATAAAATCTAACAGTCTACCTGGAGTTGCAACTAGAATATGGCAACCATTAAGCACTCTATTTGATTGATGCATAATCGATGTTCCTCCATAAGCAAGCTCTGCACGTATGGCGGAACCTAAAGAAAATTTCTTGACTTGCTGATGAATCTGTGATGTAAGTTCGCGTGTAGGCGATATAATAATTACATGTGGTTCGCAGGAAGTGGACGTTTTAATTAAATCTTTTGGATCTTCTAACAGAGTGTGTAAGATAGGAACTACAAACGCCGCAGTTTTTCCTGAACCTGTTTGCGCGCAAGCCATCAAATCCCGGCCACTCATTATAATCGGAATGGCGTACTTTTGAACAGGAGTAGGTTTTGTATAACCGGATTTTTTGATATTTTCCAATAGGATAGTTCTGAGGCCAGATTGATCGAAGGATTGTATTGGACGTGGTGCATTCTCACCGCTTACTTTTACTTCAATATCATCATATTTATTGAAGTTTATTCCCATTGTTACATCGTTTCCAAATAAGGAATTTTCGTCATCAGGTTGCTCTGGTGGAATATAAATCTCTCTCTTCTTTGGTTCTTCTTTATCATCACCTTCTTTGGATCCAACATCATTTCTTCTGCGTCTCCTGTTTTCACCATCATTATCATCGTCACCTCTGTTTCTACCGTAACCACCTCTTCCACCTCTGTCATTATCATCGCCATCCCTGCTTTTACCGTAATCACCACTTCTTCCACTTCTATCATTATCACCACCATCTCTGTTTCTGCCATAACCGCCACCTCTTCCACTTTTATTTTCATCTCTATCTCTCCTGAGTCTGTCCTTTCTACCGTTCTGATAACTTCCGTTGAAGCCATTATCTTCAGTTTCATTATCATCCCTATTTCGCCTATTGCTCCTATCCTTATTGCCTTGCCGCCTACGATCATTGTCACCTCTGTTATTTCCATAACGTCTATCATTGTCTTGTCTGTTGTCTCCTTCAAATTTATTATTATCGCCATTATATCTATTATTTTCAGTATTTTCGTTGTAGGTATTATTATAGTTTTCTTCATTTGTTTGTTTACTATTACAAGAGCCTCCTACATTGTAATCTGTGTTATTGTTATTGTACAATATTGCGCCTCGTCCTTTACCACGGCAAGGGGCACGTCCTTCTTCAAACTATTGAAACAATATCGATATTAATGATTATTTATTGTTTTATTTTTACGATATATACTTAAAAAAAAAAGATTTAAATGCACATATCCTTACAGAAGACATATTAACTGGTGCTTGACTAAAATCCAACGTGTCATCGATTCCCCACTGTTCTTCCATTTTTACCTATAGAAAAAAATTGCACATTAAATACACATATAACATATAGTTATATTCAATACAATAATAAATATTTAAATAATAAAATATATAATTAAATAGGAAATTTTTGTATTCGACGATATAAATCATACTATAATAACAAATAATGTTTAAAATTACAAGATGAAAGTTATCAAATTTAATAAAATAAATTTATATATTTAATGATAAACGTATTATTAAATATATAAATTGAAAAATGATAGATAAAATTGTAAATGAACTGATAAGACGATTATTGTAACACAATGGACTAACGAAAAATAATTTTATTCTTCATAAAATGAGGAACATTATGGATATAATCCAAGACATTAAAAATTGAAAATTCTGTTAAAATTGTACTCAATCAATAATTCACAAATATTAACATTATAAAAAATTACATACAATAAGAAGTCTGTTTTCTGTGCTAATACTTTTGAATTTTTGGAACTTACTGAGATAAATGTACGTTTAATGATATTCGTTTAAAGCGAGAGAATTCTAAAACAGCTTAGTGCAGGAACAGAAAACAGATCGAAGATTAAGATGTAATACAGATCAAGATGTAATACAAAATTTTCTAAATAATTTTTTTCGGAATAACTGTTCAATAAAAAATATAATTTAGACACAGTTGCATCAATGTTACTTTAAGCGAGACTTAACTTGATCTCGTTTTAAAGTCGAAAAGAAAGACAGAGAGTTTTAAGCCTCACTTAAAATCAAATTAACGTTGGTACAATCGGGCCTTCTAAAACTGAGTGGTAATTGATAAATAATGTTGGATAGACTACATTAATGCTTGAGATATTGCTTGTTTTTGCTTAGAAATAAACATTGAGGAAAAGATGAGAATAGAATAGAAAAAAAATATGGTCAACAAGCAAATAAATTTAAGGGTGATATTTCATTTGTGCGTTTTTGTCTTTCGACATGATGAAATATCACCCTAAGATACAATCACTGTTTATTTCTATTTCTGTCTTACCAATGTAGAGAAACTTATCTCGGTTCAACTTTTGTAGTTCTAAGGCCCAGTTCCACAACTCACGATTAACTTTCAACCGAGATAATTCAATTTATTTCCCTCATTTCTTTCCAATTCTAGAATTGAAAACAGGAATAAGTTGAAATTCAATTAAAAGTAAATCGTGAGTTGTGAAACTGGTGGTAAGAATTAGAAAAAGAATAAGTTAAACCGAGATTAAAATTAATCTACATTAATAGAAATGGATGTAATCTCAAATATATTTTATTCTAATAATCTAAGATCTGTTCTTTTTAGCTAAATTCTTGTACATCTTTTCTCCATTTCTCTCCACATTGGAGAAAAGACATCACAAGTTTAGCTAAAAAGAACAGATCTATACATATATATTTCATGTTAACAATACAGTTTCTCTTTCTAATAATATACACATATATTTCATATTGGCTGCATTTGGAAAGCCGAAAAAAACAACGACGCATTTTATCGTGGTCATGTCGACTCAGCACTGTTTTATTATCGATTGTCCACGTGATTATATATTATATGCATCGTAATTATGTATGCGGTGATATATTGTCTTCCGATAATCGAAACCAGTTCTTTGTGAAAAGTAGATGCCGCTTGATAAAAGACACCTTGACCGAGTATAATTCCAACAAAACCTGAGAAAGTCGATACGCGCGTTTTTTTTTATTGGTGAAATTTTGTTGGCAACGTGTGTATAGAATTTGAAGGACTTTTGATCAACACTCGTTCTTTCGTCAATTATTCTATCGTAAACATTACAATGAAAGAAAATGTATCATATAAGAAAATTGATTTTCAATTAAAAGAAACTTACAAATTTATTTTCGAAACTAGAACGAAGTTATCAGAATATAAAATGATTTAATAAATGATTTTCACGGAAAGTATTGCTGAGTCGACATGGCCGCGATAAAATGCGTTGTTGCTTTTGTCGATACCGGCTGGCTCACGTACCTCTCTGTGACACTCTGTGTCTTGATGTGTCGTCACCTTGTCGGAATTTCTCTATCTTTTTTTTGATATCCCAGAATACCAAACGAGTAGTTTTTGAAGTGGTCAGCAACTAGCGTCGTATGTCGAGATAATCGTAACCCTACACATACCAAAGAAAACCAAGCTATCCGTGACGCTCGAGCAAACTGTGAGATCTGCGCTCAGAGCCCAGATCAGCACCGTGCTGCCTCTGTTGCGCCGTTCCTTGTAGTTTCTCAACGAATCAGGTATTTCGAGGACTGGCGCGCGCGACGCGCGCATGCGTGTTGCTCAGTTCGTCCCCAGCCAGAATCTCTCGAGTCACGCCGTTGTGGCGCCGCCGCCGGCCGCCGGCTCGGCTAGCCTGAGTCGGCAAAACTGAACCTTATATAGTTTCCATTCTTTTGTTTGTCAATAGGTCTGTTCGCGTTGCTTGTACTTTTTTGTACGCAGCGTCACGCAACGTCTTCACTTTTTCTTTCTTTAACGTCTGTATATATACTTATAAATGAAACATTTTTTCGGGACTTCAAATAATGAGACGGATTTAATAATAATCGACGTATTTCAGAAATAAAACAGATAGTACGAGTTTACAAGTAAAAGATGAAAAGAACTATTGAACAAAAAAATCCGAATTTATTTTTAAGTAGACAAATCCTCTCTAGCGAAATAAAAATCTATAAATTTTCTAAAAAAGACTTGCCTATATTATTTATACCGGGTATCTCAAAACTCCCATCTGTCCTTTCAACCCTCTACTCGTGTTCATATCATATATCATTGATCAAAACGTTTGTTTAAAACGTGATCTTTTTGTTGACATTACTATAATATCACAAAAACTTTTTAAAAACGTTCAGATCCAAAAAGATTCGAACACGATTAGGTCTTAGAATATCGGAGAATTCATTCTTAAAAGGACGTGGACTCTCTCTTTCTCTCTCTCTCTCTCTCTCTCTCTCTCTCTCTCTCTCTCTCTCTCTGCGCGCGCGCGTGTGTGTGTGTTGCGTGTGCATGCGTGCGTGCGTGCAATATGCACAATAGTATAATAATATAGATAACAATTTTATTAAAAAATTGAAGACAAAGTTTATAAATTAATCCCACATACACAGTTAGATTATTATATCGGATACTCAAAACAATTATATTCGTGCAAAATTAAAATAATTAATAAAAATATTGTCTTCAATCTTTTAATAAAATTGTTATCTGTAGATTATTATAGATACTATTCTTTATATATATATATACAGATTATATCGTTCTAAGGTACATAAAGAAAAAATAAATACGTTTTTATTATATAATTGAAATCTCGATTGCAAAATCTTTCAATCCGTTATTGATGAGATAATCCAAGATATTCCCAATTGATGATCCTCGGTTGCTGTTTTCTATGTATTACTTGGCACATGTCTCTTAATAGATTTTATTTATTCTTTAAGAATCTACTATTATTTCAATAATTTATCATGAGATCAATCGAAATTGCATTAGACAATAAATTTATATTGTAATAAATATAAAAGAATGTTCTTGTTCGATTAAATGAAATGTATTTGTATTCGTTAGTTTCCAAATTCTGTAAGATTAAGATTTCTTGTGTATGAGATCGAAATTTTGATCCATGAGATTAAGATTTTATTTTAAAACAAACAATTGAACGAACTATTGAATGAAAACGATTGAACCGAAATTTAAAAAAACTCAGTCTCATTTACTATTATATATATAATAATATTATGTTTAATATATGAAATAATATTACGTTTTTGTTTAGTTGTCTAAATGTCTACGTATAAATCAACATATTTAGGCCCAGTTCATGAGGTTCAACTTGTTTCTTATCTCTTTCCAAATTGGAAAGAGACATTGAATAAAAACCTCGGTTAAGAGTTATATTCACAAGAGTTATATTCACCGTGAGTGTAGAACTGGATCTTAGATCCATATACAGCATCGATATTATTTTATTTACAAATGGGAAAGATTTCTTTTTTATACATAAATATTTACATTTATTCCTTACTTGATTCCTTATAAATGAATTAAATAATTGAATGAAGTTGCTAATATTTCATTATTATATAAATTATTACCTTATTAATTGTACAAAACGTTATTGATTTGTAGCAGCGGTAATTAAGGTCGTATTTATTTTTTAAGGCGATAAATAATACATTTATGGCAATACGTCGAGTTAATTTCTCGAATAAAATCAAATAAAAATCTATCAATAAAATGATAAAATGAAATAAAATAAAATTTTATTATTACTCGACGATTCCAACTAATTTTTCAACTATTTTTGAATGTTACAGAGTTATAGAGACATGCAACAAAATAATAAAATATTATGCAAACTGATATTATGAAATTATAAAATAACAAAATGATTTATTCACATTTTACTTTAAAAATTAATAATGCTAAAAACTTATATTTTGTGTTTTCGACTTTGATATCGCCTAGAAAGTTTTGTCTCTTATAAATTTGGATGAGATGTTTGTCGGCTTATAAAAATGTATTACCCCAACTTCGACAGTGAAATATAGCGTAATAGCGTCTGGTTTATGTCAACAGTCAGTATTGTAAAGGACACAAATGAAATCATGTGGCACTATATAGTGGAGAAAAAAAACAGGACGTTTTCTTCGTTAAGAGATTTTGTGTTTACGCGGTTGAAAGATATATCTAATATTACTTTAGTCTTCATGAGTGTTTACATAACACGATCGCGAGAACATTTTCTGAATTCCTCAATAAAAAAAGAGGCGGCAAAAAAATAAATAATAAAGAGATGTGATTTTAACTAATAATTTAATATTGTTTTTTCAACACAATATATCGACAACGTTAATATTATTATTATTAATTTATAATTAATTAATTTATCAATAAATTAATATAAACATACAAACAAGAACAATATAAATTTCTAAAAAGTAAATTACTTATAAGTAATGAGACAATAATTATACATAATTATGTACAATTATTACTTGTAATTATTCATTACTCTTAACATTTATTTATTTAGTTTTTCTACTTTTACAAGTTTATATTTTATATCTTTATATTCTTGTTTGTTTATACAAAACATCAAACATCATATATAACATCATATATAACAACATCATATATAACACGATATATATCATTGGAAAACATTAATTATGCGGAGATATTTATAATATAATTCAGTACATATTATTTTAATGTACACCAAATCAGGCCTGTGCGAATATTTTTTGTCATTATTGTTTTAACTTTGCGCTGAGGTATAAAAAGTTCGCACATACGCAACTGACACTAATCTGTAAACGCTGAGTCACTCCGTATCGCATCGAGTTTCGTATTATTCTCAAAGCACCTTTGTTCATGACACGAATATAAACGCGATAAAAGATCAAATCGGCAATATGGAAAACTATCTATGTTATACATTTAAAACGTGTTTTTAGAGTGCACGTAAATACATGATACAAATCTAGAGTCCAATGTTCATATGTCTGTATAAAATCAATTGTGTGAATAATTTGTAATTATTGCAACTATTTAATTTTTTTTTCGTTTGTTACATTATTTCTTTAATATATTTTAACGAATTTCTCATGTACTCACTTTTCAATAGTGATTTTAACTCGCACTTTTTACAAAAAAGAAACATGATAGGCAGAAATATATTTGAAATATCTGAAAAACTTTGTTAGATGATATAATGACGTTATTTATATTTAAATTATATATAAGCACACAATAGATATATTTTTTTATATTGACTATATATTGGCATATATTAAATTTAACGTTGCATGTGTTGATGAAATCACAGTGACACCGATTTCTCACATTTCCATACAATGACAGTCAAACTTATAAGAGGCGCTTCATCATTTTTCCTTCCTGTGGCAATGCCCCTATGTCAGTGAAAGCTCATGAATTGTTATTCTTAAACGAGTACTACTTCTTATTATACGGAAAGAACAATTTTACTGAAAGAAGTATTTAAAAACTTTGCTAGATCTGAAAATAATTTTGTTGGATCATTAAAATAATTACAAATAATTAATTAAAAATCTCAAACATAATGAGTAAAAAGTTTTGAGTTTTGAGTACTCTAGGAACTAGCTTGAGTGTCCTACATAATTATTTTAATAAATATTAATTTTTCACACTTCACAGCAGAACCTTTCCATTTACACATATATATATACAACAATTTTCTATGTTCGATAATTAATTTACACGTAATTCGCTTTAATAGTTCTGCTCGTCTCCTGACCTCTCTTACTCTAAATCAGTTTTATAATTTTATCATTGATAGATCGCAATATCAGTGTTGGTAATCCTCATTTGAGCTCTGCCTTGATAATTATTTTGAAAGCGTTGCGTTCTTCGATGTGGATAATGAAACGAAAAAAATTGGATAATCGCAACGCGGTGCGAGCTGCATCATCGATACGAACAAACTGCGATATTCCCATTCGTATTCCCGACGTTATCAGAGTTACACCGTCATTCGCCACGAGGATGTATACGTAAGCGTGTATGCGAGTGATACGCACAGCCGCCCACACAACGCACGCGTGAAATACTTCAGTGTAGATGTCTCGGTGCAAGGAAAGGAAAGAAAGAGGAAGAAGAGAAACGTGTGTATATCTTTCGTCGCTGTGCGGAACGATAGGGGCCCAGTTTCCAGTAACGTGCCGTCCGCCCGAAGTTTCGCGACACGCTCGCGCGACATCCCGACGTCTTGTCGGGGAAACGCAGTCTCCAATTATATTATTATCGTCTTCGTCACCACCGCGCGCGACGTCCTCGCGGTTAGAAAAATGTTCGGATGGTAGAATAGTGGTGCGACACATGACTTGTTTCGCGCATTTCCTCCCTATAGCTACCTATATCGGTATTCAATAAACCGGAAATTATAAATTTTATTTCTAACAATAAACTTTTATTTCCAATCTATTTGACTTAATTTGCGATAATATCTAATTATCACTCGATCGCGTGATACGCGTTAACACATGCAAATGAAGGTTTTGCATCACAAACGGAAACAAAGTACATGATAAAAGCTTCATTCGATAGTAATTAATAACACAACTGATTGATCTTCTTTTTCCGAGAAAATTTCGAGGACTCATTGGTCATTGCATTCTCGTCATTGGTCATTTTTGACTCGCTCACCAAATGCTGTCGAAAACAGCTGTATCCTACGACTTCCTGCATCGTATATTTTAAAAAATATCAATGTGGATTTAACACCATATGGTTAATATTAACATCAACACGAGAATTATATAGACATCAGATGGTGTTAAATCCACGCTATTTTTTTATAATTGTAATTATATAATTCTCACTAGGTATTAATATTAATATATATACGTCGCGTGATACTGAATACTTTTTAGAATGTATTTTTGTAAAAATTGAGATCTAGGGTCAAGCGAACGTTTGCAGGAATCGTGGAATTTCCAATCAGCAACGCACAGCACGCAGTTCGTTTGAAACCGTTGTGCGCAGACAAACATGCGGATATTGGATACTTGATCAATTCATTCGGAATTCGGACCAGTGCAGGCATTCGCGTTTGAAAAATACGTGACCGAGTGTGACGAATACTACGGAATATATACGACGGATAACAGAAGCGGTATTACACAAAGTATGATTTTCATTTGTGATTTATTGCTATTTTAACCGCCTCCAACGTTCCGTATATCTCCTATACAACCCGGATCGTGCGCAGTATAAGTCACGTGACTGCTTTGACTGTGGATGCAATAAATTTTACGACCTTCAACTGCACATATTTCTTGGAATATTTGCACGAATGAGCAATAGAGCGTATCGAAAATAAAATTGACACGTCTTTTATATAACAGAGGAAATCGCGATATGATTCCGGAAATGCAATTCACTTTCCCATACGTGTAATCTTTGTCTTTTTTGATGAGGGAAAATCTTTGATTATGAGCACATTTTCTAATTTCGCTTTCGATGTTTTTCAATTTTCGATCATTTATGATTCAAAGATCATTTGCAGTTTAATATCAAATTAATATATTTTATTATACACGGATAGAACAGTTTTGCTAAAATATTTAAAAGCTAAAATATTTAAAATATTTAAAGCTAGGTATATCTGAAATAATTTTGTTCAACTGTCAAAATAATTATGTAGAACGCTCAAGTTAATTCCTAGAAAATCAAAATTTTTTTTATAGTATTATATCATGCTTGAGATTTCTGTATAATTATTTTGACAGTTGAACGACTATAAACAATCTATAAACTATAAACAATCGTCTATAAACAAAATTATTTTCAGATCTGTATCCATTCTTAGATATTTCAGCAAAATTGTTCTTTCTCTGTACTTTTGTTTGTATTGAATTATTTCACTACGCTTTGAAAGAAAACGCACGGGATTCTTAAAACATCTTGTATATCAACTATGACTAATAGTCACATGAATCGGACGAGTCGCATTTGCACATCTCTTTATAATGCTCGATAGATGAATGACAGGATCTTTTCGGCAGGATGATGAAAGCGTGTGATAATGTAATTTCACGTGTCATTTGTGCTAACAGTTTTTCTAACAGTTTTAATTTTCTGAGAGGACGCATTTTTGAAAAATACTTAATGCAACTATTCACCTTTTTGCCACCGTTTGTGAATGTACAATTAAACGAATCAACTTTACACAAGAAAAACAAAGTTCGTGCTACGTCGAACGCGTGCCGCCGTTTGTAAATATTCATGGCACATGAATCGGCAACTTTGGAGCAATATCACGACCGACCGGCGCTAAATCTACGCGTCTTTCATGTGTGCGTTAGACGCTCACGTGCAGTGTATGGTGATCAGGATTTTAAATTGCGAAAGTGAACGCTAATGTTTGAATCACCTCGTGTCGCAGAATAAAAATCGATACAGTAAATGAACAAATTTATTAGAGTATCTTTACGTATACAGAATAAACAAAATATAGAATTATTTTAATTAAATGTTGATTAAGAAAATCATTCTCTTTTTATATGGAATCTATTATATATTAACGAAAATTAAAATTTTTATAATTTTTATAATTTTTAAATCAGTGAGTAATTATTGATATCAGCCTCAAGTGGGCTATTGAGTAATCAGTGAATTTACGGTGAAATTCAACTAAAAAAACGATGCATCATAGAATTCTTAAACTAGCTAATCTTGCTCTAGTATATACATTCAGTATGGTATTGCTAGAGAGAATTCTGATATTGTTGTATTGAGACATGCAAATATCGGTAATTATATAATACTGAATCTTCCTTTCTTTTTCAATTAAATTTTATTGGATTACCTAATGGGATATACTTGGGACTGATATCAGTAATTATTCAATGATTTAGATTTAGAGAGTATCAAAATTAAATATGCAATCGAAGTGCTTGTTTAAAAGTTGTTTAAAAGTTGTTAAAAGAGATATCCGCTTGCCATGTGTGTGTGTTTTGATTTAATCGAGAATGCTATAATATCAACAATGAAAGATATGTGTGTGAATTTTTGAAAGCGATTATATGTGCGGAAACGTGACTATATTATTTCACTAATTTGAAGAAATGGGTCTAGATATCTCCACAGCACTCTATCGTATTAATGGTAAGACTGTCTATTATTGAGATCTTTTACTTATTAATTTCTTTAATTTATTAATGGATTACAAACAGGCTCATATTTTACATATAATTAATTTCGAAACATACAATACCATTATAATGATGACTCGCTTTTTTTAGAAAGCGATAGCGACCAAATTCAATTAAAGAGAAAATGCATTAAATTTAAGACATTTTACATGTCAAAATTATTTAGTTAATTTAACATAAGACCAATATAAAAGACCAATAGAAAATAACATAAATATTTGTAAAAAATTAACATAAGAAACGTAACTCAATTTATAAATAATCATATTCTTTATTAAAATTGACACATTTAATAAAATACATTTTATTTTATTTACCTTAGAATTTACGTTTTAAAATACATTTTTTAATGTTATTTGTTCACTTACTTATAAGTTGTGTTATTTGAACACTAAGAAATGTTAAATATCAATTTAAAATATTCAAGTAATTTAGTTACATTTTATTATATTAAATTAACACTGGGATTAAAAATCAATAAAATTTTAACAAGGACTTGAGTGTATCGTTTCTAATACAAGTATACATTTTTCTATTTTTATTATATATTTGAGATATAAGATAAAAAAATGTGTTAATCTTACAATTTTTACATTTTTATGAGCGTCATGACTGCGCGCATTTTTAAGCTGTTCTGTCTACCACGTGGAACTAAGAAATATGCCCAAGGCCAGTTGCAGAATGAAAAGTAAAAGATAAATAACGCGATAGTGCTCTGGCACTCTCTTTGTATAACGCATTGTCGACTGCCGTTTCTCAAATATTGGCTGCAGTCGCATTTAATTACAAACGCATCGCATATAACGAGTAAGAAGGAAAAGATGATGGTACTTCATCGAAACGATTATACGCGTCAGCTGATCTAGAGAAACAGTTACGATACGTGTTATGCAAGTCTCTTATATCAGCGATTCCCAACTTGCATGAAACATTTCGCAATTGAGATACTTTGCATTGTAATTTATATAATTTTATAATAATAAACTAACAACAATGTACTCACGCGAAAAGAATGACTAATGTCTCATCGAAATATGAATATTCATTAATAGAAATCAAATGAAAGTGGAGGAATTTTAATAATATTTTTGAGAAATTGGTTGTATTTCATCTTTCAATATGGAATTTATTTCACCATCACAAGCGTGTTACGTATGAAAAAATTGGAAAGTCGAAGCGAATTGGGAACCGCTGTTCTACGCCAACGCGAGAAAAAAGAGAAACTCATACGCATTTAACGTAAACGCGCAAGTCTCTCTCGCGCGTGCATGTAAACGCGACTGTTTGCCCGGAACATGATTTGCATCATTCACTTAGGCGATGAGTAATGAAGGAGAGAAGCGGCGATTGCAGCTAGTGATCGCAGCGCTCACGCCTTCCTCTCTTCGCGAGCGCGGAACTGAGAACGCGCACGTGCGCACACACACACACACACACACACACACACACACACACACACACACACACGCACACACACGTACAACTCGGCAAAGTGAGTCATCTCCCTTCTTTCGCTGTTACATCTCGTCAGCCCGATCGTAATAATAGAACGAAATTGATTCACCCGAGGAGCGTCGACGAGATGTGTTTCGATCTCCTCTTCACAGGTTGACATTCGACGCGTATTCGTTGATGATACTACGTGTCACTGTTAGTCTCCTGCTCTGTATCAAAAAACTCTCTGAACTGATGCACACGGTGTAATAAATTGAAGTAAAAACTCTATTTATATATATATATATATATATATATATGTATAACATAAGAATAGGCTTATTGATTCGCATACATGCACCGCGTACACGCGAGAATTTATAACGATGATACTGTATCGATAACGGCTGCATTAATTATCTTGCAGATCGAAACATTATTATCATTGCAAATATCATTGCAACCAGTATTTTATAATCTTAGTTAAGATAACATTGCCAGAGTGTGATCAGAGTGAAGAGTATAATATTGGCAATAAATACATACAATCTTCAATTATTTCAAAAAATTATTCAGTTATCTCCGCAATTGCTTTTCTTGCTTTTTTTATCTTCAATGAAGAAGTCTAATTGAAATTAATTAATACGATTTACGTTAAAGAGTACACTGATATAATGTAATAATTTAATATTATATAATAATTTACTTATAACTTTATATTTAATTTTAGTGAAATGAAAATATGTCAGAGACTCTTTAATAATATTGCTCATAATTGTTGTTATTATTTAACATCAATACAGCGTCAAAGTATTCAGAACTTTAACAGCCACAAAATATTCCTCAGTTACATAAAAAAAAATTTTCCGTACGCTCCATGAATCGAGGGAGAAACGATGCAATGTTGCTTCGTGTGGCATTATCTTGCAATAGAAATTGCAGCTACTCACATTACAGCTACGAAATCGCGCGTTCAAGAATTCGCCTACCTCGGCGTGAGATTCGAGACGAATAGCGAGCTGCTACAAAAAAAAAAGCAGCTTCTAAATGATTCATTTGTATCAAATGTTTGCACTTATATAATAAGTTTATCGCGCTATTCCATATAATGAGAAGAACGATGAGTAAATGAAGCATGTTACATTAAAATTTTAAATTAATCGCATAATACAATGAATCAAATTTTGATTTTTTTTAGAAAAATAAAGGTACTATGATCTATATAATGTTCTGTTATTATATAAGAGAAAAATAATCTATCTTAATTTGATTCTTTAATCTGGAAATAACAAGGTGTTTTTATACTCTACAAAATGAAAAAAATGTGAAACGTTAAATATCATTTTGAAAATATTTTTTAACATATTTTCTCTCGTAAAACTGTTTTTTATCTTTGCGCAATTTAATTAATGAAAAAATATTTTTATATTAATTGATATCTTTATTTTAAAAATATCTACTGTCATAGTAAGCTTTGTCTTTATTCTGTTTAATATTTGTTTAATTTCTTTTTTTCAGAAAATTGTAATTAAATCTGTATAATGTTCTCTAAATACTAATAAATCAGATTACAATTAACACTGTTAGATATCAAAGGAGCAATGATAATCTAATTTCTTGAGTTAAATGACATTTTGTTATTTTTAATTTCCATACGTGTCAAAATATAAATCCATTTCTGTAATTAGTTTCAAAGTAAACAACGTTCATATTAACGTATGCAGTAATATGTTAAATTCGAGTCAAATTCAATACATTTTCTTAAATTAAATTATTTAACTCCATTTGTTTTAGTTAAATTAACGTCGTATTGAGTAAAAATAGTGACCTATAAAAATAACTAAAAATAACTCAAATTAGGACAATTTGACATTATGAATTTAACAATAATATAATATACAATATGTTATCAATACAATGATTTTAATTGGAGTATAAAAACACCCTAGGTGAGGTCATTCTTGTAAAGAAAATCAGGTGACTACTTCGAATTAAATAAATCCCAGATATGATATCTCTCTTTCGTCTACATTAATTTTTACGATATTCCGTTCACACGCTTTTGCAACTCAAAGTTCGCCTCGGCGAACGAGTGAATGAGCGAACAAACGAGTCTTTTAGAACCGACTGGAGAGGATTTTCGAGTCCATCGATTTTCTAGAGGGCTATCCAATATACGCATCCGTTTAAATTCCATTTGCTCGGTCGATTTAGTTGTGCGGCTTCGCGCATTTATACTCAAATCGGGTCCGATTTGAATATCGGCTTACCGCGTTTTGTTACCGCTATTTCCGTTACGGTTTTTTGCTGCTGCGTTAAAATCGCAGTGGAACGTATCGCGGAACTGATACTACCGGCCATAATGTCTGACATTATCACCGATGTATTCCTATATATTTTGATAGTCGCATGTAGTTTTCCGACGACGACTATGTCGGGATAGGGCGATGTGTTTATAACACTGCGCTTATCGTCGACTCTTAGAACCGGCGACACATGAGCTGACATCAATGTTGATCTACCTTCGTGCTCGCTTACACTCGCCGACCCTGACCGAGGATACTGCTCTCGCAACCGGCTTGTCGCTACCGCCTGTGATTTTTGCAAAGCTTCTTTGTAGCTCGGATATGTGACAGCGTGGCGGTTTCTTCAAATCCGCTTACCTGCCTGCTTATCTGCTTGCTTATCTGCTTGTTTACCTGCTTGCTGTCGCTCGCGCAGCTCGCGTTTTTGCTGTCGCATAAAATAGCACCTGAAATTCGGAAGTGGTATTTGTTGTCGCTACAATGTCGCATATCGTCCTTGAATCTGATTAAATGTCGAATATTTTTGGATTATACAAAAGAGAGGTTAAGCAAGATAGATGACAACTGAGAACGTATAAAATTACGCAAATGATGCTATGTTTAAAGTCTGTGATGGCACAAGAAAACAATTTATATTATAATAATATAATAAATAACATAGTAAACAAAAAAAAGGAGATGACAAAACATTTCATCGAATAATAAAGCTGTTTCTTTTTTTTTAACGATAGATTTATATTCTTATATGAGCAAAATGAAAGAATATACACTTAACATACATGCAGTATACGATCAGAGATTCAGTTAATAACTTAAAATATTTAAAAAAGATGTAATCAATTTTATCTACAGTAGAAGATTGAATTGAACTTAAAAACATTAGTTGAAAAACAGTTTATCCTTTTATACAGAATATTCCAGAAATTATGATACAATCAGATAAAAAGTGATTCCTCATGTTCTTCAAAATTCTTCAAAAATATAAGATACAATCTTTTCATATGAGGCACTTTTTCAAGGAAAATCGAAATTTGAATACAGCCTTCAATTAAGAGATGATATCGTAGAGGCGGAGAGAGAGAGAGAGAGAGAGAGAGAGAGAGAGAGAGAGAGAGAGAGAGAGAGAATAAAAGAATTTATACACGCTACCATCGATCAAGTAATGTGTCTTTAATTTGCCGAGCGAGAATTTGTTTGTGATATGAAAGACGACATTTTTAACAATTATTCAATTAATAAAATAAATGCATTATTGAATATTTAATATAATACAATAATTTATTAAATTATTATTTTATTTTAAATTATATTTAAATTATACCATAAATAGATTGATACAAAAATAGCGATAAATGATCCAATGGATGAACCAAGCAAATTATGGCTAGTCAAGTACATAATGATTATTCAAATTTGATTTTCTTGAAAACAAAACTCTGTACGAAAATATTTTATTCTGTATTTTCGATTCACTTTTTAGATGGAGGAATGACTTCTTTTCTGGTTGTAATTTTTGGAACATTCTGTATATAGACATTATTTTATAAATAGTATAAATTAATAAATATATTTTTTTGTATAAATAAAGTGTTTGTATCCGCGAAAGCTTAAATGCGAAATAATTGATCATAAAGAAGCATGAGATCATCTCATTCACATAAATGAGATCTTGTGCAGGAAAAAACAACCGACCACGATCTTCTTATAGCGAACTTTATTATCATCGACGATTGCGAGCGATGTTTCTTTATACAATACGATAACGCGACGCATTCTGCTTCTCGGCTCCAAGTCACGTTCGTGACGAATAAAACCGCTAATCCGTCACTTGGCCGTTCGAGTTGCACAATTATCGGCGTCTTCGAGAACGATGCTCCATCATGCGGAGATGCTTCACTATGCTACTTTCATAACATTGTTTTATCTTTGCACATATATAAATATGTATATGGACATGTGCGTGCTTCGTAATCGAATATTCGATGCAAACTTCTTTCAAATATTGACTCTATCCGTCATAATAAGTGTCGACTGCTGCTTCGTTCCACCGTGTACGTCACGCAGATGTTCTACCCGCAATATTTCAATCGATTACGCATCGAGTAATTTCAGGTCGCTGGAAGTAGTTATCGCTCCAGGCGAGCGAAGCTTTTTTTCCGTGTGCTCTATTTGCATAATTCTAAGAAATGCTTGTAATTTAACTACAGAAGTAGAATTAACCAGGAGTGTCATTCGAGCAATATGTTTGCTCAATTGAATCGGCTGGTATTCATTGTAATACAATGCAATTATTCATGTTTATTTGATATTTATCAGTAATGTGTTTAAAATAATGCAAATAATATAAACAACTCTACAGTATGTATTGCATATACATATTGATAGACTGTCTGTTTTCTTAAATTCTGTTGTTTATAAAATTAATTGTAATGAACATGAGGCGTCGTATGTGAGTTCGGCAGACTTTTAAAAATCAGAATTAAAGAGCATCGATGTTATTAACACTATTATTGAATATAGAGTAAATTCAGGCACAATTTTGATTAGGACAATTATATATTAAGATCTAAGGAAAATATTAAACGAAAGAATCATTTCGGAAATGATTTTTATTCAGAAATAAAAGCAAAGTTTAAATTTTAAAAAAGATATTATTGAATTATTGAATCCCTTATATCTCGATCTTTTTATTGATCCCTTTATCTTTTATTTATTATATTTATTTATTATTCTAATACATACAGAAAAATATTATTCTATTGCCAAGAAAAGCAATTATTCATTTTATTTTTCTTCTTTTAAGTAACGGTTACTTTCAATAAAGAATATTTTCTCGCTAGTAGTCTTAAAATGTATTCATCCCAAGTTTTAGAAATACTCAAAATAAGAATTTATTCTCTTTTGAAGTATATTATAAAATTTTATCGAAGAAAAATCAGATGTGATTAATTTGATATTTAATAATATATCGATATAAGAAAATTTATTTGGTCAGAAAAATTTGGTATATTTCTTTCAATTCTATACAACAGAATTTAGGAAAGGTGAATAGTTAATTTAGAAACAAGAAATTTTTTTCTTGTTTGAAGTAATTCATATTTTCAATTTAAATAAATATTTATTTTGGGATCAAATTGTGCATGCAATATGATGCAACATGACTTTTATATTGTATATTGTGTATTTATATTGTATATTATATTGTATATGTATTTCCATAATGGTGTTTTATAATATTTATCTTAATTATTTTTAATTAATAAATATTATTTCATTTCCATGTAATCTCACCAAATAATAATATGAAATGTCATCATGAAATTAAGAATGGTTACAGTAGGAAATATACCGTTGGCAATGACTCGATCACAAGGCGATTAGCCCAGCGTAAATGTATTAGGCTTACCTACAGTAGGTTCAAATCTTGCCGGCGATGCGATGCGTTTTTCAATAATTATTTATAGTTAATAAGACAGAATATGAGTATGCGATACAGTAAAAATATAAATTAAACTGGAAAAATAAAAAGTAATAATAACAAAAAAATTACTTTTTTTCGTTAAGATATCATTGTAATTGTCTTATTACAAATAAATATGGTATTTAATTCAAGTAAAGGATTCTTCTTAAGTAACTCGAACTTTTTATTTAATTTGATATTCTTGATTGAGAAGTAGATTTAGTAGAAGTAGTTAGATTTTCTAGAATTCAGAATATATTTTGAATAAATCGGATATTTGTGATGAACTTATAATAAATTTGCAGATATATGAATTTTTGAAATACTTGGAAGAAGTCATTATTACTTGCGTACAGTATATTATTATATTTTTCTGCGTGTAGTTATAAACATACGTTCACTTTTATCTTGGCATTCTTTTATTAGTAAATAATATCTCGCAATGAATGCTTTATCGTACATATACGTACGCTTTCATGGAAAAAAAATTAATTGGGTGGTACAGCAAACCTACAATTTACTATGCGAATTCAACATCGATAGCTAAAAAGTTTGATGGTTTGATGGAACAAATCACTAATGTTATTCAGCTGTCAACTTTGCTATTTTAACATAGAAAATTGACTGTTTATATGTTACGACTGTAGATTTGCTGAATCAGTGAAGTTTTTAGTTGCTTTTGTTGATTTGATAATTCGTAAGATCTTTTATTATAATGTAAATTTTTAAACAATTTGTTATCCAAGCTGAGATATTTTATCGGTTGATATTTTGGTTTTAATATCTGAATATTGAATTATGTATTCTGCCAAATACAATAAACAGTTGATGATCTTATTTCTGGACTATTATTTTAGATTTTAAACTCGTGACATACTTATCTCCGATTCTACAAAACGCCTCGATTACACTCTCTTATTGTAGCAAATTGTAATTATATAATGCTGAATACTTAATTTTGTCAATCTTATGATTTTATACTTAAACTGTAGAAGATGACTTAAACTGTATAAGTCGAAATATTTGTTACTTATTATTATTAATATTAATATCTACATGTTTTACACCCTACTATCCTGTGTCGGCTGTGTTGCATTTTTTTTTATAAAATACTGCATGTATTCAAATTGAAATGGTAATTGTGAGATAATCATCTAGATTTTATGTTTTGTTTGATATTATGTTTTTTTCATTTTTCGACGATTGTCCGGAGATACAAGAAATATGCTTTTATCCCAAAACAGAATCCTGGATAAAAACATTGCGTTGGCACTTCGGCTCAACTCGGAAACCATACAGTTATAAATAGTTTCGTGCACGGCCGCATGTTCTTTATTATCACTCGATGAGGTTGGCGAACAGATATCGCATCCATATTTGAAACGCTTAGTCACGCGACCTCGGTGACTTAAAAGGCTTCTCTACTAGTTCTCCAATTAACTTTTGAAAAATATTGCCCTAGATGCCCGAAATGCGCGCTTCAGAAATCATCGCGTGCATTGTTATTAAAGAAAAGGGGAAAAAAACAGGAAACCTCCAGGATTTCTTCAGACTCGAATTGTTCCGCATGAATTCGTCTAGCTAAAGAGATCTAGATAAATTTTCCGCTCTATCACGCGAAACATGAGTTCTTCAGAGTATTTTTATATCATAGTTCGCACGGGACAAGGACGACAATTTTTGCAAATTGTTCTAGAATAAAAAGATGCTTCTCTTAACTAGTGAGCAGCTTTTAGTCTCTGATAAAATAATATTTTTAATAGGCTAAATATTGGATATATTAAATAGAATAAATATTATTATAAACAGTGAATTTGTAAGAAATATTAATTTTTTGAGATGCAAAGAAATGAAATACGCTGCATTACTTGAAAATATTAATTGTAGGAATAATTTGTATATAAGCTAAGCTTTTGAAAACTTGCTGAAGATATTAATAGATTTATATTTACATCATGTAAATTGTGTAGCTTTAGTTTCCACGTATAAATAGAATCACAAGTTCTTTGCAGTGTTTTAAGATATCTATTTATTTGCTGCATTCGTTATTAAATTCGACGATCGCAATGAAAATTTGTGGCATTATTATTTTAATTTCGGTTTATGATTGCGCTTTCATCAGTAATCGGTGTAGTTATGTAATTGAAAGATATTTCAAATTTACATATAAATATTATTAGGCACTGAGATTTAGCTTCGACTAATTGATTGTATTTGGTTCCTTATATGGAAAGAACACTCTCTAAATTTATTAGAATGAATTTCATTTTAAAAAAGTGAAAATTAAGCCAGTCTTCAAATAGAATGGTTCAATTTTCAATCTTTAAGAGTGAGACTCAGTTTAAAAGTTTTAGAGTCGATTTTCCGCCTACGGATAAATTATGTGATAATTTACCTATTGGATAAAAAGTAAAAGAGTAAAAGACAATGAGCTGAAGTTTATCGACAAGTGGAAAAACCCAGTCTTACAGAGCAATTTGTTGAAGTATCTAAATATTTAGAAACAGATCTGAAAATAATTTTATTGAACAACAAAATAATTATGTATTATCAAAATTTTTTTGAATCATTGCTCGTCATGTTTTATCCGATATAATTATTTTGATGATCGAACAAAATTATTTTTATTTGTTTCTAACTAAATTAAATGTATCAAAACCATTCTCTTTATGTACTTATTTGATTTAATCACGCAAATGTTAATTGAAATTATCTGCTGTTTCAATAATTCTCTCTTGTTGTTTCCATTTTTAAAAGTAATGAAATCAATTGATTCTCGCTTGACATTAACTTAATAATATTTACGGGAATGGAGTGTAAGTGTCGCAAGTGCGCGCTCACACCCTCTTTTGGAATGAAACGCATTCACGCGTTACTCACGTATACAGTATATCAGCTATTACGGGAACCACACATTTATGAACAGATAATCATCAAAAGATCGTTCCAATTAACATCTTAATTTCGCTTTACGTACCAACTGTACTCTCTCTCAACCTATAAGGATTATTAACGCGGCGGAGGTTTTACGCGCTCCACCCATTCGTCGCGCACCACGGCGAGATATAATTACACGCATGCACGCGAAACAACATCGCGATTTACACCCACGACGGACGGTGAAAGTACAAATGACCGCCGCCTGCATACTTATGCAGTTACGTTCCCTCGTCGGCTCTTACATCGCGCGATTATCGTACCGAACTCTCTCACGTTACATTCGCGCGTTACATGCGTTAATACTAAATAAAGCGCCGATAAGTATCGGCATCTATACTCCAAGACACGCCGCATTCTTTTGCTGTCGGTTATTGTGCAGTCGTATAATCGAATTGACAAGTATGTCGAAATGAATGCGGTCCCTTCTTTCCGAGAAAATATTAATATGCGCGCTCTGTGTACGCCAGGGACTTTGTATGTAAAACTTTGCGAAATGGTATTGCCTCATGTCATTGTAATGTCGCTTCCTAGCTTACGAGATTTACAACCTCGCAGAGAGACCACTGTAATCATTGTGTGCACAATACTACATAATAATGTTAATTTATTGACATTTATTTCCGTAGAATGATCTAATAATAGTAATATGATATATGGGTATTGCATGTACTGGTTAATTCACATTTTCATACAAATAGTCTTCCTTTCTTTCCATAATAATGAGAATATTTAAAAATATTCATGTACATTACATTCATTCATTAGAGATCAAAGTACATAAATTTAAATAAACAATAATAATAATGATAAAAAATAAATCTTATGATTAAATATAAATAATTCTGAAATTTACAAGTTCACAGGATGACAGTGCACATTTTGAGATAGTGATGAATCGACAATTATCGCACCATAATTATAGCGAATCCATATCACGTTGCGCTGCATATCGTGCGGATGTACATGCATGTTTTCCTCGGTTATCAAGAATGGTCATTTTCAGACTTGCCAATTTGTTGATAAAAGAAAGAAACATCGATCATATCACTGATTATGGCATTGATTTTCTGAATTTGAAGATGTATTGATATATTGTTGATATATTGAAGATATATTGATATATTGATATATTATTATTCTTTCTTTTATCGAATAAATACTGTTATTGATTGATTATCGCGTTTTATTTAAGAAATACGATACGCTTCATACGCAAAAAAATTGTGTCACGTAACCTTACGGGATCATTTTCGAAATTTGAAACTTTTTGTTTAGCAAAGATAAAAAGAGCATCATACACAGAAAGAATAGAATTTTGCTGAGTATTTAAAAATTTAGTTAGATATAGATCTAAAAATGATATTGTTAGACCATCAAAATAATAATGTAGGACGCTCAAGCTGATTACAAAAATATTAAAAATATTAAAATTTTTTGTAGCATTGCTCATTACTTATGCATTCTATATTTTTATTTTAATAGTCCATCGAAATTATTTTCGGATCTGTAACTAAATTTTTAAATATTTCAGTAAAATCGTTCTTTCCATGTAGATTTAAACAAAAACATCATTCATAAACAATCATATTATGCATTCGTATCGGCATTACGAGAGGGTAAAGCGAAATAAATACACGGCAGGAAGAAAAACACGGAATTAAAAACATTCAAACTTATTTTCTGGAAAATAAGTTTTTTGTTTTCTGAATAGCTTATAATAAATATACAGAGTGATATCAGAGTGATATCATATGTATATTGTATACAAAAAGAATAGTTTTGCTGATGTATCTAAAAATTTAACATAGATACAGATCTAAAAATAATTTTGTTAGACTATCAAAATTATAATTAGACTCTTTAAATTTCTTGGAGTGAAATTTCACTTCAAAAGAGTTAAAATATTGTCACTATTAAGAGTGAAAAATTTGCACACTTGAATAAGTATGCAGATGCAGTGACAGATATTCACTCTTTTTTTTAGAGTGAAATTCATTCAAATGAAATTCAAAGGCAAAGGAAAGAAATCTCATTCCAAAAAGGAGTAAAAATTTGTCATTCTTATTTAAGAGTGCAAATTTTTCACTCTTTTTCAATAGTTAGTATTACAGCTCTTTTGGAGTGAGATTTCACTCCAAGAAATTTAGAGAACATTCAAATTGCTAAGTTGCTAAGTCAAAACTTTTTGTAACATCGTTTATTAGACTTGAGATTCCTACAAAATTATTTCCATGATTCAAGAAAATTATTTTCAGATCTATACTTAACTAAATTTTTAAATACTTCAGTCATCATTTTTTTGCGTGTAGATTCTGAGGAAATCGATAATCAGGGATTACTACGTGCGGATCGATGATCGCTGAACCGATCTTTCGTCGTACTAAGCGCGCGCGCCTAATAACAGTTACAATATCGAACGTGCTAATGATTCATGAAACAGTCGCGACCCGTAGTACTTGGCGCGGCGAAATTATACTATACGTATACTATAATTATAGTGCGCAGTCAGCAACGGTGCTCCCACCGCGTGGCCGGGCGCCGTCCAATGCCGCAGTGAAAAGTGACATTAGTCGCCAGCCTCTCCGAACGAGTGGTTACGCCCCGTGCAGGGTCAGACTCGCGGATCCGCGCCGCGAGTACCTAGTTATGTTTACGCGACCAGCGTGAATACCAGGCTGAGAACGTCGTCATCGTCGTCGACGTCGTCGTCGTCGTCGTCATCGTCGCGCGCGTGTCCGTTCCTCCGGAACCAATCGCCACATTGAACAAGTTGCCGCGGTGGCTTCGATTCTTATCTGCACGACGAATAACTTAACAACTCCTCGTATGAACAACGGTGCTTGCCGCGTGCATTTTCCACGCCGTGTTACGTGACATACGCACGTACGTGCGTTAATCACGAATATAATAAGACATCCGGTGCGGAGAACGCGCGAGGAACAGAGAAACTTGGTGAAGTGGACACAGAGTGTTGACTATTTATCACGATCTAATACCAGCTTGTATTCGCTGTTCTTCGGATTTACCATTCGTCCAATCGTTTGTGAAAATATTGAGAGCGATAGCGTTCTATCAACAGATGCTTTCTGCGATCTGACGCAGTTCGCGGGAGTTCGGATATGTTATCGCGAAAACGTAACATTTCGATAGTGGTATTATCAGTCGCAGATTCGGCGCTCGTATTGTCGCAACGCTACTCGATTACATGCATCTGAGGTGATAAATGCGTAGTTTTTTTCACTGTTTAAAGAAAACACACACATAACGGTACTGTTGAATGTTTTTTTCTACGAGACAGAAGAATATCTTCCATTCTCGGCCGCTTTATCCCATAAACGATATCGCGTATACGATAGTAGTTCCTGGTGAAAAAGTGTACGGTCACGTTACGTTGCGAGAGGATCTTAGAAGTGTTGATTTTGTTAGCCGAGACGCGGCGAGCATGTTAGCTTTCATTAGCTGGCCGTAATTAATATGCGCTAGCGCGAGAGGTAAAGCCGAGAGGGACCCTCGGTGACTATTGTGAAAGAGAGAAAGGAACATCTGGCGGAGGTGCTAAACATTTTGCCGTAAACTCTAAGAGCAGAGCTCGATCTCGTCCATGTGTCTTCACGGACTTCGTCAAGTCACGAAGATCCTGAATTTATAGACTTTGCGAGAAGCAGTTTGTAAGCGACTTTTACTCTTTTTCATGAATGCTCCACCAATGTTAAAACGAATAGAAGCAACGCAATTATTTCAACGCTGTAAGACCGAAGAGGATTAAGTCGAGACTCTTCGCAAAACCATCAAGCTCTTCGATGAGCTTGAATGGCGACGATGGGAGTTATCGTATATATTCCAAGTAGGTAATTTCGCTTCACGGTGCATTTAATTCTTGCGTATTCTTGTTATTCCATTTCATTCGAAAACTCAAGCGTACACTGGAATTATTTTTTTTAATATTACGTCTTTTACAATTGCCAGAATGATATTAAAATACCAAATATCTGAGAAAAATATTAATTAAAGCAACAAAATGATGAACAATATTCTAGTTGAACTCTTCTGTTAGTTTGACGGAACATTTTTCTTATAATGTTAGTATAATATTTCCGATAAGAGGACTTGAAAAAAAAAAAAAGAAACGATATCGTCGACAATGCGATTTTCGAAAAGTATTTCACGTATTTTCCTACCGCTTATCTATCCCGCGGCGTAAACGTTCACTCAATATCCGGCCAGTAGAAATAAAACGAAAATTGCAACGTCACTCGAATTTTCATGCCGCGATCGCGTTGCATGTTTATCGACCCTGACTTCCACGACCAGGAAATCAGAAAAATATGAATAGGTTCTCTCAATCCGTGCTTTATGAAAAAGATAGCACATGATATACATATGTATTTACATTAACTGATCATACGATCTACGTCATCGGTGTGATACGCCGACCTATATGACAACTCGATTAACTTACACGCACCGCTAATAAAATCATCTTGAGAATAATAAAATTAGAATGAGGATTAAATGAGCGTCTAATGAGTTTAGATGAATAAAAACAAGTGTTACGTAATATAACATCGAATTAAATGTAGGCTGATCCTTGAAAAGTAACGCTTGACGATGTGACAACGTATTGTCTGTGTCATGCTGAGTCATGATAATTTGGTACCTGATACATATATACGTATATTTGACTTACAAATTGATTAAGAATAATATGAGATATTTTTTATAATTTTAGAAGTAATATAACGAATTTGTGAAAAATGTATAAATAATAAAATAAAATATAAGATTTTTTATGGATAGAATTATTTTAAAGAGCATCTTTTGATAAATTCTCAAATAATATAAAATATTTAAATAATGTATAGTACTATAAAGACTGTTAACTACTAATTTATATAAAAATATTATATAAAAATATTATATAAAAAAATGCAAATGTACACGCAATAACTAATATCATTTATAAGAAATTTGAATATGTGCCAAATTAAATTGAAAAGGCAAAATAGAAGAAGGAAGGAAATTATAAAGTTCGATAAAATCTACAATATTGCGAATGTAATTCTAGGAAGCTCGCTCTTATCATCTTATTTACAAAAGACGGAAATGAGAGTAATATCTCTCGCTAACATCTATCGTTTGAAAGCATGATAAGAACGATTTATCTCATATGTAATATTTAGTAATCAATGGCAGATAGCATTTTGCTACAAATTTATGCTTGAAAGTTTTACTGGATTGATTAGAATCATATATTTAATTAAATTATATTATCATAAACCAAAAATAAATTATGTTTCATAATACATCTTGTGATTAAGATATCGTGAAATTGCGAGCATCTATATATTTTTATTTGTATTTACATAAATATTTTCATGAACTAAATAAAGAATAAATATTAACCACGCAATATGCAGAAGAGCAAGTTAAAAAGAATGTGGCGCATTTTCTTTCTCGCAACTAGTTGATAATAAAGATTTAAACCTGGAACTAGTCACGTACAGTTCGGTGTTACTTGGTCACGCTGACTGCTTCCGAGAACATTGTATCAGCTGCATTGTATCTAGACGCGTATTCTGTGTCATTTTAAGACGCACGTGTACTATTATGAAAATGAAGAATTTCTCGGATAATTTCATCTTTTGTTATGCAAGCCGTATAAAAATCATGGCACTATTATTATAAATAAATAGCGATTAAATGCAAATTTATATGATATAAACAAGTTTTTCTTTAATGTTAAATGATGATGACTTAAATAAAATAATTAATTCATAATTGTGTGTGTGTGTGTGTTATGATTATAGTTTTGCAGATAGTATCAAACTAAACTGATTGTGAATTTAAAAAAGTTTAGAATGATTATTCATAATTATATTTTATATTTATTTTAAGTAAAAACAATTTTTATGAGGTACGATGGTAGTTTAATAATAGAATTGGGCACAAATGAAGATATTTTATTAAAATATTAAAAATATTAAAAATATTAAAAATATTTAATATATAAAAGATTCAAAAATTAAGAATTTCTACTCATCGAAAGATGACCTATCTTTAATTGACTTTATTGACAATTTGCGAAAATAATCTGACAAAATAAATAATTATAAATAAAACTGTTGAATTTTATTATGTATATATCTATCGATATTTACTTATAAAAATGATAGGATTTTATTTATTTATATAATGAAACAAAAATCAATCATCTATTTCAAAATAATCGTTCATAGGTCAGTAAAGAGCTTGCAGCAATTTTATTTCTTATAACTAGAACAACATTGTTTGCAACAATGATAATCTGCTGATAACAGGATTTATATGCCAATGTATCTTTCTTATATGTTTACATACGTCTTTTTCTTGTCAATTTTATTTCACACAATCACTATGGACTTTAAATCCGATTGATATTAATAGCATGTTTACATGTTTGACGAATGATATATCCAATATTTTTTTATTATTTTGAGTCATCAAACCCTCTCATATGTTATGTGAAATTTTTTTTTAAATATATGTATTCTAATAATAAATTCGTATTTTTATATATAAAAGTAATTAAATTTGATTAATTAAATTTGACATAAAGTAAATTAAAATTCTGTTATATATATACATTATAAAACGCATGAGTCACATTAAAATGATATTTCTTTGGTTAATAATGAGACAATCTATATAAGTAATAATTTTTTTTTCTTTTTACATTAACGAAGAATATTCCACAGATATTGTACTGGTAGTCGTAAAACTTGCGTATGTAAATAGTAGTCCGTGCAAAAACCGGTTGTAGCAAATGTCATGTTTGCGAAGAAGTGTTTGCTATTGAAAGGCCCGAATACCGATGTATCAGAAATTGCATTCGTTCATCTGTAAAATGCTTTTTGTAGACACGTTAAACTTGGCGTAAACACGATGTTTGTGAGTGAACGTTACGTTCTCCGAAGAATTTTCACGCAAAATATAGACGATGGCCTACTTCGGTACGCATGCTTTTAGGATTGTAGACACAAAGCTATATTTACAAAGATAAGAAATGATTATATCAAATAAAAGTACTTAAATATTCTTGCACTGTACCTCGAAAGTATCATGTTAATCGTAGCTAATGTGGAATAAACAACATGATATAAACATGTGAAATTGTTAAAATATGCTTTCAATTATTGTGTACAAAATAATGAATAGAATAAAAATCTCTAATTTATTATATTTGTATTATTTTCTATTCCAGGCATGTATACCATGCGTATGTTGGACAATGGTAGCAACAATGCATCCGGACCCACCGGTGCAACGGCTTTATCGGGTGTCCAGACGACTGGCGGCACAACTTCGACGGCTACGGGTGTTACGACTTTACCTGGTGTAGCCGACGAAAGGATGGATGCTTCAAGCGATAGTGCTGTTAGTAGTATGGGTAGCGAACGCGTACCATCTCTGTCGGACGGCGAATGGATGGAAACTGGATCCAATTCCAGCCATACTCAAGCCGACTCCCATTACACTATGGATTACGCGAGGTAAATAATATCATAAATGCGTCATTCATAACAAAGATTAGAAATAAGAAGACGACAATTTCTTCTTTGATCTTAATTGTGAATAATAACTGATATAATAATACATATAACGTAATATGTATCAGTGTGAATAAATATCAATTAAAGTTCAATTAAAGTATAATAGTCTATTTCTCCAAGCGGAATAAAATTTTCAAGATTTTACGATTGTAAATGAGAAAGATTTAATGTGTAAT
The DNA here is from genome assembly GCF_001594045.1 of Atta colombica. Classification (NCBI taxonomy): domain Eukaryota; kingdom Metazoa; phylum Arthropoda; class Insecta; order Hymenoptera; family Formicidae; genus Atta; species Atta colombica. The sequence continues at coordinate 2,916,772 of NW_017259212.1, read as the reverse complement.
ATACTTTGCAATGTTTATCAATGATCTTCTGATTGCAATGTAGCAAATATCGCATGCCATACGACTGCAGCTACTCAGTGTCCGCGAGAAATGCCGGCTCGCCAAGATGCCAAACCGAACGAGCGGTACCACCAGTCGCACAGAAGAAACATCAAATGTTCGCCAAACGATATTTCCAGGAACAAGGCACTTGTTAGTATTAAGTAACCTTATAATTGCAGTCACTATGAAAGATAAGAGAGATTTTTAATCGTTAAATAACTTTCAAACTAGGCTCACCTTTAGGGGCTACCGCACATCCAACCACTCCGATGAAATATGATTACGACACGCATACAGTCGGTGCAGGTGCACCGGGAAACACATATTCTGGACCAATCGAGGGTGCGACAGGACCGCAGCCAGAAATTAAATATAGTTGTAGCGTGGATTTCAGCCGTCATCAATCCGGTAAGAAAAAATTCATATACAGACTTATTTAATACACTAGAGGCTTTATACAAATAATATCGTGTAAATAAAAAAATCTGATTTATTTTTATTTTTAGGACGATCTGTAATAGAACATGTCCATCATAATCACACTTATCATTTACCTGCTGAAAGCTCAGGATCATTACAACGTCCTATTTCTCGTGACAAAAAAGGTAACTATCTTTTCAATATTTTTGATTAGACTGATATTTTTTTCTTGAGATTATCAATATTAAATATCTATATAAAACGTAAATTTCAGTTCGCAAAAGTGAAGGGGAGGAACATCTAACGAGAGATGAAAAGAGAGCAAGAGCATTGAATGTACCGATTGCAGTCAGTGATATCATCAACCTTCCTATGGATGAATTTAACGAACGTCTCAGTAAATATGACCTCAGTGAAGCACAACTATCTTTAATACGCGATATTAGAAGACGAGGAAAAAACAAGGTTGCTGCACAGAATTGCCGCAAACGCAAATTGGATCAAATCATGAATCTAGCTGACGAAGTGAAAGAGATGCGGGATCGTAAGATAAGGCTCGTTCGCGAACGCGAGTTTATGCTCATCGAGAGGCAGCGGGTGAAAGACAAATTTAGTCAACTTTACCGTCATGTTTTTCAGGTCAGTATTATTAATAGTCTCGTTTCTTTTGCAATTAATATCATTTAAATAATAGATAATTTATTTTTGTTATTTTTAACTATTATTTTGTTAATTTGCCATCTTCAAAATGTTAAAGGCAATAAAAATGAAGCTATAATATCTAATAATTTATATTTTAGTCTTTACGGGATCCGGATGGTAATCAGTATCATCCATACGAATATAGTCTTCAACAGTCTGCAGATGGGAACGTTTTGTTAGTTCCCAGAAATCAGACTAATCCGCACCAGTCACGACAGTCTTCGATGGAGCCGAAGACCAAACCTGATCCTGAGCACAAGGAATGAACTGCTGAAGGATCGTATGTCAATGTGATTGATTATTGAAAAACTTCTGTTTTTCTTGAGTAGCGCGTCCAAAGCGTAATGGAAGCAAACACGGTGCTGGGGAGCGAATATCGTACGCATGATTAGATTTACTGCGTATAATTCGGAAAAATAGAGTTTATGATCTTAGACTTGACATACCTCGCACTGTGTCCAAATAAACAACGAAAATTCGAGGATACCTGCTTACAAATCGCGACTTCTACGCGGTTTCTGACAGATGATTTTTTTAACATATTAGAGATTTTAGTAGGAAGAAAGATAGGATTTCATAATCCTAATGTGGTTTTTGTGTGCATGGGTGATGCTACAGTTTTCAGTTACTTTGACTACCCGTGTTAACACATTTTTTCATCTCCAAAAATCATAATTTCATGCATTTTCTTTTCATTTTCATAATCAAAGATTTTTACATTACAGAAAGGATAGTATCGGGTAATGTTGTATTTGTTTGTATATAATGTATCTTGTCTGTTGTGACTGTCTTTAATAAGACCAATAATTAATAATAAAATAAAACCGAAAGCTTCATAAATTTCCTATGCTTTATTTAAGTTTACATTAATACAAGATCTTATGTTTCAAGAGTCTATACTGGCCTTGTAGCGACACTAATATTACTTGTAAAAAATAATGAAATGTGTTATAGTATGCGAGTTTTTCTGTGATTGCCTAAACAAATCACGATGTCTATAACTATTAATACGTAAATAGTAAGAAAACGTAGTAAGATGGTTATCGTATTGTGGAATCACACGAGAACTGTTGTGTCACCATAATTAAAGCAACTCTAAATTAACCTCTTATTCCAATTACTATTCTTCCTGCTTTAAGCATAAAATATGCTCGTTTTTTCTTAATATACGTAAACGTGTAATACGTACAGTGATATATTATACATTCAAAAAGCTCATTTTTTTACATTCACAAAGCAAATTTTATCGCGTTCGATATTATTGTTTTTA
>NW_017259212.1:2911507-2914238 GCF_001594045.1 Atta colombica | reverse complement strand
ATATAAAATTGAATTATATATATTTCAAAGGTATAAAAGAGCACAAGATTGTGTTAAACGTACCTATCCAGTGATTTTTACGTTTATTACCTATCTAGTTGAGTGATTGCGTGATTATTGTTAATGGTTGTATTTAATTGTCAAAATTATGACACACTTTCACAAAATATCGCGAGAAAAACGCTATGACATTGAGTACATCGTACGCGTGTGATCATGCTAGTAAAATAAATGTTAATTACGCGCGTATGTATTATTAAATAAACTTTATTGTGTTATAAACTTAGAGACTACATATGATTTAAAATGTTTACAGTTCCAGAAGCGATAGCGTCATGAATATATAATGCAAAATTGTAATTGCATTTAATTGAGGACAAAGTAGGGGTAAAGCGATAAAAGGCAAATGATTGAGACATTGAGATGTAGCAAACTTGCAGTAATTAATCTCCAAATCCAAACCATTTGTGTTCCATATAGGAAGCAGCTTAAACAGATCTGATAAAAAAATCTATATAATAAAATATAAATATATATAACATTATATATAAAACATGTGTGTGTTTTTTTTTGTAATCTCTGTTCTTATATAAAAATAATTAGAAGACTAATTTTTACATTGTTTCCTTTTTATAAAAAATAAAATTTAAAAAAGAAATTATTCACATATAATAACGTATAAAATTATATATATATAATTATATACCCATACAACACAGAATTTGCAGCAATATTGCTGCAAAATCTCTGCAATATTGCTGCAACATGTAATGTTGCAACTTTTGTGCAATTTTGTGTAGAGATATTGAATATTGTATAATATTACTATAATTTTCCTTTTTATAACGAAAAACAATGCAAAGATTATTTTTCTATTTTTTCTATTTTTAGTCTTCTTATTTTTTTTTTTTATATAGTATATAATTTTATATATATATTTGTATTTAATTATATATAGGTTTTTTTATTGATGCTGAAATTTTACTCCATTCATATAGACCACAAACAAAACACATTGTAATGTATTACAATACAAAATAATATAGAATAATACAAGTATGTATGAATATACATTTACTGCGACGCGCTGTAATGCTACAATATATTAAGAATAGCATTCATTGAAATACGAAAAAACATAATGAAAACACATATTTTTATAAAATAAAGAGATGAGAAATGTTCAGGTATTTCACATTTGCCTTTTTATGTATATATTAATGTAGCTAGTATAATTTTCTATAAATATTATATATTTTTTTTAAATATTATATATAAATATATATATATGAAATAAATGTATGTATTTATGTATATGTACGTGTATATATAAATACATATACACAAAGATTAATGATAAAATATATGTTATTGTAATGTTAAAAAAAACAAACGAAAATGCAGTTTATGTCGGTAATTATTAATAATCTGCTCCTTATTAACATTTACATACGCAATTGTATTCATACTATTGGGTGTAGGATGCCTTTTACATATTGTACTTAGCGAGCGGAGATCTCGGCAAACCATTGTAAAAGATAATAATATTAATTTATAAGAACTCTGTTCGTCTATTGTACAAATAATTTGGATTCGCAAACTTGCAAATCCATCTATTTGCAATGAAGATCTCCTTCTGTCATTAAATTTCTATATTGTATAAATAAAGCTGAATAAAAATCTCTGGGGTATCGTATCTGGCTTGTACTTGTCTAATTAATCAGTATCTATTTTTTATATAAACATTATTGCATTAATATTACTAGTATAAAAAGCTAAAAAATTAATAGCTCTCATGGTGATCATTTTTTTACTCAAACTTCGATTAACTCCTAATAGAAACAATTATTTTTGTAAAGAAATATGTTAGTCTTTAGGATGCAACTAATAAAATTTTTTGTTATTTTAAAAGTTTTAAAATTATGTCAAAAATTATACTTAGCATAAATTATACTCTTGTACTTAGCATAAATATACATATGATAATTAGCCATGAATAGAACAATATGAAAAATGTGATTGAAATATAAAATTATTTCAAATTATTACGCTATTTATAAATTAAAATGTTTCATGGTAATTATTTTTAAAAGTTTTTGGAATCGCTGAGACACAGATCATTGATTTGAGAAATAAAAAAATTAATTTTAAATGACAAATCTAATAAATTATGATGGATACAAGAATAAGATATATATTTAAATTCTATAATTCTATAATTTGAGAAATATTTTGGAATTACAATGAAAATAATTTTTTATATTTTCCGATAGTATTTAAATACTATATTTTTTATTAAAATCTAAGCGATTCCCTTTAAAATATGCCTCATTGAATTCGATATTTACAACATGTAACTTATAAGTGAGATATGAGATGTGATTTTTGAAATAACTTTTTAATGTTGAAATACATGTACATGTTATGTTTCATTAGATATACCAATATATGAAAAATTCTACACAATCGTGATTAATTCAACCAGCATAATCATTTAATTAATAAAATTTTTAATTTTCAATTAATTATTACGTCGTCCCTAACTTATATCTCTCTATGTGTTGACGACAAACAAATAATAATTGTGCGCTAAGCTCATTTAATAAATACTGAAGATATTATTTGGGGAGCTTTCTATTTATTAAGTCAACATAAGTGTCATTCAGTTTTGTTACTCATTGTATCAACAAACAATAAATAGAATGATGATTGTATTGACTTGTTATCAAAT
>NW_017259212.1:2901833-2911407 GCF_001594045.1 Atta colombica | reverse complement strand
TATATATATATATATATATGTGTATATACACACTCGTATTTAGTCAGGCTTTATATTTAAGGCTTCTTTTATCTTTAGATATTCTACGAATTATTTCATTGGCTGCTGAGCATCTAAAAATAAATTTAAGAAATCCTTACAAGGTCTGACTATGAATACAGGTATTAGTGTATCTAATTAATATACACTAATTAAAATATATTAATGTATCGAAGCTGTTGTTATCGACTCATCTAAGGCTTTTCGCACAATGGAAGAAATATTAGGAATGATAATAAATATTATAATATTAGAGAAATAAAAGAATTAATTGAATAAAGATCCTATGTAATGCATAGTAATATAAATAAGACATAAGATATAATGTTATATGTATAATCTTGTTATTTGTATTGTGTGTTGAATCTCTATTCCTAGATTTTGTATTTCTCTGATATTTGATATTTATTCTTATTCCTATTATTTCTTCCATTGTGCGCAAGCTTTAATTTCGATTATCTAGGAGGCGTTTAAAGTTTAGGTGGGGAAAAGTTAGAAACTTATTTTCGAACACCTTTGTCACCTTGTTGATTTCAAGACCATTCGATTCGATTGTTCGAGACTTCTAACTTACTCTCATTTTTTAAGTTGATTCCAACAATTTCAACTTGTAAAAATTGATTCGGACGTAGATAATAAAAATAACAGGAACTGAATGTTTTGTAGTCACGTTTATTAAAAATCTGCTTTCGTTATTTGCGTTCAATTCGATTAGTATTCGCATTGATATTTGTATTTAAGGAGGTGTGAGAAAGTTGCTAGGATACCTTGCAGAGTTACTCGTTTGTTTAGTGCGTAAAATGACGTCTGACTCGTGGTTGAAGATAATTCAGAATGCCAGGAAAACTGCTGTTATTGAGGATGGTAATTAAATAGTTTATAATGTTTAATTAATATCGATCGAAACACGTGTTTATATGACGCTCGTTTCTAACCTAAAAATATTTGATCAATACTCGTGTAATTTTATACAAGCATGAACAGCATGTAGAATTATATTAAAACATCATTTTAGACTATATAAGCTTGTTATTAATTCTATAATATCTTCTTACATTGATTCTTTTTGATATTTTTAAACTTATGAGTATATATGAATTTATCTTTAATATTTTAAGTTACACACACACATATATATATATATTTAATTTGTTTAAATATAATATAAATAATTGGTTTAAATATAATTTGTTTATATATTTGTATAAATATATTATTAAGGCCTCTATTTTGTTAACTCTTAACAACAGTGTTACAATGTCGTTGCACAGCTTTTTTTATTTTTTATTTTTTATATATGAAACCTGTGTAATATATAAATAACGCCAATTCTTTAAGAGTCATGGAATAAGGACAGATAAGAGACTAATGCAGGAAGCATTAGTTTCTTTTTTTGATTTTGTTATATTTTGCAGGAAAAAGAAAAGTTCATTTTTTAATGGAAAATGGGAAGGAAATGGTAGAAGAATATAGTACAGATACAAATGTAGTAGTACGACGAGCATGGAAAGAAAAAAATGATTTCGGTACGAACATTGGATGGATGGTGGAAGTTGGAGATCCTGAACTTAAACAAAATAATATAGAAATCTATGGAATAGAAGAAAGTTCAAATACTGTAAGTCATTTTCTTTTTATGAATGAAGAGAATGTAATTGAATAATATAGATATAGTGAAATTTTAAATAATATCTAATTGTGCGTGTTCTAAGTTAATTTTATCTTGCAGCCTATTATTACTAGGAGAATTACAAAAGCGTCTCTGGAATGGCGAATCAGGAATTTGCCATATCCTGAAAGCGTATATTCTATTACTGCAGAACATGATGGCACTATGACTGTACGTACAAGTAACAAAAAATATTTTAAAAAGATAAAGATTCCAGATCTTGAGAGAATTGGACTAAAACCAGAACAGGAAAGGATATCATTTCGGCATCAATATAATACTTTGATTATAACGGTATGTAAAATGCTTTTTCGTAAATATATACTTTGCTACGCATCATTTAGTCTTTATTTTATTTATTTTTTTATTTTAGTATAAAAAGCCTCCTCAACTTCTCAACATGGAAAAGAAAATATTAGCTGCAGTTTTGCAACTGAAGACAGACTCTAAGGATGTACAGTGTCCGACTAGTTAATAAAATAAATTATGATTATATCATGATTATATCATTATGATTATTAAATTTATTTTCAAATTTTATTAAATTATAATTTGTAACAATTAGTATGATTAAATAATACCATTTGTTACTTAAATATAGTATCGAGATTTTCGTGATTAAAATCTTCCCTCTTTTCACTTAGTACGATGATAATAATAAATTGGAATTCTTAAATATGTTTCTCTTTCAATTAATAACAATTGTAAACAAATATAGTTAAAATAAAATGACTAATTGGAAAGGAATAGTTGCAATCTTGCTTATTTAAGCTATAATTTTTAATTATAATTTAAATAATGGAAATTGGAAATAAATTGGTGTTTTTCCAAATAGAAGGCTTTATTTTTTTTTCTATAGTAGCACCTTTTTCTAATATTTAAAAAGATGTTAGAATGTTTGAAACATTTTAAACATTCTAAATACAAACTTTCTTTTTCATATATATATTACCAGAATTTTCATTACCAGAATTTAATTGTAACCTAACGCTTTTTCCTTTACTTCCTTATAATAAGCATACTTGTTAGCATTAATATTCTAATTAAAATGTCTAATTAAATAAATGAACAACGCAAGCAAGATTCTCGGTTTCTTTTAAAGTTCGAGAAATGTTCGTGTTGCAATGAATGCAAACGGAGTATTCATTACAAAGATATCTATAAGAAAAATGATGAGTAAAAAATATAATTAAAATTATTCACAAAAGGAAAAAAAATTATGTATTTCAAAATTAATTAATTATAGCAATACTAGATATAATTAATCAAATTGCTTTTAATTTTTAATTTTTAAAATAATATAAACATTAATTTTGTTATAGTATTATGTTAGACTAAAAATTATCTCTATTGAACAATTTTTTAATTCTTTTCTAATTTCTATTTATATTCACTTTTCTTGGTTTCTTAATTTAGAACATAATAAATAAATATAATAATATAATATCAAATTCGAAAAGTTTTAACTTGTGTCATTTTTCTTGTGATATTAGACTTATATCGAAATTAGACTTCAATAATGTATCAAAATATAAATGTCGAAGAGAGTTTATTAATCTTTTTATGATAGCAACTTCATATTTTGGGGGCCACTCCTTTTTACTTTGTAAAATGCTCACTCGATTTTTATAAAACTGTGGAGGAATCCTCTATGGAGGAATTTTGATAATGCTTTATTTAAATGTAAAATTAAAAAATTCAAAAGAGCGAATTTAATATGGTGAACAGAATTTTAAAAAACTCTGATTATCAAAATTAGGAAATTTTTAATAGTGAAGTATGTATTAACGCCGAGATACTACCGCGTCTTTAGATATAGGTTCATATATATATATATAACAATAACAAAAATTCTATTAGAACTTTCCAAATTTAAAACAATAAAGAAACAATGTAGTAGGCTAATGAGAGTCAGCAACGATATAAACGGCGCAATTATTTGAACTATCAAATATTGGATTGATGTCATCTTCATTTGTGAACGTTTTAATTCCCTTTGGAATTCTCCTCAACTTGATACAAGTATAAATAGCTCACATGTCCATAATGCTTAAGTCACTCGCAAATTGACAAATATGTAGCGTTGTTAATCTGATGTTTCTAAAAATTCTCATTAGATCTATACAAGTGTGTAAGTCAACAAATTTTTGAATGACTTACCATCAAGGAACATGAAGCGTGTCACGAAGCTTATAATTAGTTATAAATGTTAAAACTTAAAATTAGATATGTTAATATCAAAATTAATGATCACAATTATCAAACACATGTACATGTACGAAGATGTGTCGCTCAGATCTAAACTATTAATCTTGAAGTAAGAGGTCATACAGTAAGAACATTAAGGAAAATTTGCAATTATCAAGAATAATATGTAAATTGATGTTCCAACAAAAAACGCAATAAACAATTATAAAGGAAAATGAGTTGAAACGTTCACAGATAAAGATGATATCAATCCAATATTTGAGTATTAATAGTTCCATAAATAATTGCCGTTTATCATTGATACTCATTAGCCTACTATATTGTTTCTTTATTGTTCTTTATTGTTTCTTATACATATATACATACACACACACACACACACACACACACACACACACGCGCGCGCGCGCGCGCGCGCGCGTGTACTTGATAATATATCATTGCAGTTCCGATTTTTTAAAGTTTATTAATGGCACGCTAATATTTTGAATCAATTTGAAACTTCAACTTTCAACTTTGATATGTTGTAAGTTTGTACATAGTATTAAATTGCACAGTAATATTTTTCCAAATCAGGAAGGATTCATTTTTTTTTGCAATCATAGCATCACAAGATTTTTTTCAGAAAGATCTCATCTTCAAAGGATTAAAAAGTTACTTTTATATCAGTTTATTGCAATTCACTCATAAAACTCCGTCAAATCGTCGCGCGTTATCATGTCGAGAGATCGATCGATCTTTCTATAGGTCTTCGATTCCGTGCGAGTGCGTCTGCTGTTCTAGCTGCGTACGCGTGCTGTGTGACGGCGATATTGCGTTTTAGTGTTATGTTGTTCATTTCGCGAGAAAATCTTTGAGCGAGCAGCAAATATGACGAATTCGGTGCCGGACAGGTAAGCGGCTTTGTTTGTTGTACAGGAAAATTTGCCAAGTTTCTCGAAATAGTTGAAAATCGCTTGCGTAACGTTATCGCAAGTAGGGTCGAATCGTAATGAGGTTATGTTGTACCGACTTTTTAGACGTTTCAGATTGTTTCAAATACGTCCCGTAGCCGCGTTGTTAAAACGCAATCGTACGCGATCATTGATCCGCGAGGCATAATGTCATTTTTATCTAACGTATCAAATAGAATCAACAGCAAGACATACTGCTGGCTCCGGGAAAACGATTCGACGCTATTTTCAGAGATAGCTAACTTATCAACGGAGTACGTAGAGTACACGTATCTGATCACTCGCTGTTTCCCGCCTTTTTTTCCAAGATGGAGTTATATATCTGCTCAACAATATTCGAATGCGAGTTACTCGGTGAGTTAGTTTGATTCCCGCAATTATTAATCTTCGATCAGCGAATTAATCGTATGACTTTCCTTAGGGCAGAAACGTGAAAGTGAAAATTTTTTGTATTTTGTGTGTATACATGTGCATACATACATACATACATACATTCATAAAAATTTTCATTTATCATATTTCCGTTCGGAAAAGAGTTACATGATTGTATCGACCCATTGTACTCAGATTTTGTTTTGATATATGTGATGTCTATATTCTACAATAGAGCAGTAAGCCTTAAGTCATAGGAAATTAGTAAAAGTATGATCAATTCTCACATTTGTCTTTGATTGGTCAATTTCTTATTACTCTATTGTAGTGATTGTGTAATAATTATCGTGCTGTTTAGTTTTTTTAGTGATGTTCTTTTGTAAAATAGTCGATATCGATTGGAATAAATGAGGCGAGGAGAATACATTCCTGTAAGATAAATACGATATTTGCAATTGTATCGATTTAAATCTGTTGATTAAGATTGATAGTAAATGGAAGGATGCAAAAGAAATGATGAGATATCTTGATATTTTATCATTTTTTTTTCATTACATTAGGAATTTACATTAGGAAAAGTGTTTTGTTCTATGAGTCAAAATTTTGCTGTAATAACAAGTATATTTAATTGAAATGAATATTTAATTGTACTGAACAAAAATTTTTAGTTAATATGTATTAAACAAAAGTATAATTTTATGTGAACTAAAAATGTTTAATTGGTATAAACAAATATTTTTATTATTTACAAATCAGAATAATATATTTCGCAAGAGAAAAGCAACTAAATACTTTGATTACGTAAACAATAATATAAAATATGTATAAGCTATTAAAAAATATACCTTTTTAAATATAACAATTTTGCTGAAAATATTAAATTTTTTTTTAATATATAACATACGGAATCAAATTTGGAAATCAGATTCGAAGAGTGATGATGAATAAATATAAAATTTTGTATCTAATCCGCGTTCTCATTCAATCTACTTAACTTTGTTAAATCGCTGCAAATGCAACGCTATTTAGGTATTATTAGTGGCAGCAGAGAAAGCAGCTTTGATCTGTTGTCAAATTCTTTAATATAATTGGTTTATACATTTAAATCCAATGAAAAACTAAGAGCAAGACTAATCATATATTATATTAAATAACTTTACAATTGCAAAGCTGTTTTATTTGTTGAATGCAATCACTCCTATAATTATTGTTTCTGCGTATTTCAGATGGTTAGAGTACAATGCTTTCGGCGATGTGATCAAGGGCACCAAGATTTTAGCATTCAAAGTTCCGCTGAAGGATGTGAGTATTTGCGCAATTCATTAAGTCGTACTTTTTAACTCTGTAGTAACTTTTACAACCTGTGAAATTATTTCAAATACAATTAAAAAAAACAAAGTTAATGATTTTTAGCAATAAATATAGTATACCATATAAAATATAAATAAATATAAAATAAAAATATAGTATGAAATAATAAACTATAAAAGAAGAAAAGCAAAATATTTCTTTCGGATTGAAATAAGAATTACATAAAAATTGAATAGAGCGAATAAACAAAAAGAATTTAACAAATACCACAAATAAGACGTATTCCTTATATCGTTTCGGATTGTGAAATAATAATAGCATAAATAATCAAATTAGAATGAATGAATAAGGAAAATGTAACAAGCACCAGAAATATATATTTTTTTACATTCTGAGAACATTGATCCTGATGTTAAATATAAAGATATATAATTTAATAAACCGTTATACTTGCACGATCTACTTCTAAGAAACATTTATATTTGATATTTAAAAGTAACGAAAAACACATTTCGGTTTTCTCTAAAGAAGATTTACTCCGAAAAAAGATTTATTTAAAATAAAAAAAGTTTTTAGAAATTGCATCGCTCTTGTGAAACATTGTCACGGTTCACTTGGAAACAAAATGCCCTTCGCCGTTTCCTCGGCTTCTCCCTCGTTCCTCGATTGTCCTCTCCCGTACTTCTCCTCGCATTAAATCAGATTCTCTTCGCGGGAGTCGTGGCGGCTGCACAGCAGATAAGATCGCGTCGGATTCTCGAAATGGACGACGCGGCAGGTACACGCGTCGTCGCTACGCCACGTGCGCGCCTGTGTATGAATGCGTGCACGCAAACACGCACGCCCGTAGGCACGCACGTACGCACGCACGGCTCGTGGGATCGTGGCACGGATCTCCGTTAAATCGATGCGAACATCAGGGAACCGGAGGAAATGAGAGGGTGAAGACTCGGAGAGCTGCACGTTTACTCCGGAGGGGTATAACGGGAGGATAGGAAAGCAACGTCGTGAGATCTCGTATCGGCCGCGGCCAAATTGTCGTATTGTTGTACACGATGACCCACTCCGTAGATATAAACAGGCTTGATGTATGCGCGCTCCTGTAGCCGGTGCACAGGCAGTATTGCCAGGGTGCACGTCGCCGCGCCGTCGATTCTTCTTCGGGTTTAAATCCTCCGACTAGATAAAATGCTCCAATGCCGACGGCTGTGTGCTGTAACGCAAGCTGGTTGACGTATGGCCATTCACGCTGCGATCTATCGCTTCTCATTGAAATCTTTGGGATTATCCGGCAATACAATTTTTGTAAAAGGGACAGATGGTTATTCAAAGTTTGATGATAGAATTCTCGATTCATCCGTCATAAGTGACGATATTATAATATTGATCGGATTTGGTCAATTCTATTTATTTGCTTTGTTGACATTTATCCATAAATTACTTTATGTTTCTATTGGAAAATATTTAATGAAATTTCTAGGCATAAGAATTATTAAATGTAATTCTGACATAAAGAAGTATTAAATATAAAGAAATAAGAATGAAAAACAATAAGACGTTAGATTATCGAATTGATTATTATCGGGTCATGACTTTTACTAATCTATAATATACATGATTATTGCGTAATCTATTATACGTAAAGTATAATTTTACTGATGTATCTAAGAATTTAGCTAAATGGAAATAATTTTATTGGACTCTATTTCCAAATAATTATATAAGACGCTCAAGTTACTAGAATGTCAAAATTTTTGGCAGCATTCATTATACTTGAGTATAACTATTTCTTGATAGTCAAAAATTATTTTTATATCATTATGTCTACCTAAATTTTTAAATACTTTAGCATGCTTTTCATATAATTAAATTAATTAGCTATAATAATCATGTTACTCTCTTTTTCTCAATTTATGTTATTTTATTCGTGAATGTATGTTTACAACATAAAAAATGTATCGACAATCGTCTGTACATGGCAAAAATTTTAATTGAATTAAATTTTAATTGATTTAATATATATATATATATATATATAGTTCTTTCTATATATTTAAAAATAAAATATGCGCGAGCGAATTTCGTGGATACTAATCTATATACGCTTGAAAAAAATATCTTATATAAATATATAAAGAAAATATTGTCGACATCTAATAACCGCGTCGCAGTATTTTTACTACCAAAATAATAAGAGAGATCATACTGTTGTTTCCTGGTTATCGGCCTAAGGGCCGCGCATATGCCATGTTGCGTATGCTGATTATGGACGATGCGGCGCGTAGTCTCCTAATTGACCGCACAACGGTGCCCAGGTTTCACAGGACATAAAACATTTTTATATACCTTCGGTTCGTCGAGATCTCATTAAAATACGTAACGATAGTCTGCCTAATTGACCGCGCCGTGCTGGGTTATGATGGCGCATTCCTGATCGGCGTGTATATTGTACAATACCTATATAATTCGTTGAATCTCTTCGCTTATAACATAATCTCTCGCGTCGTCATGATTCTTGTTATCTTACCAAAGATACGATTAGATAGACCATTATGACACTTATGTTATACTAACGATAGTTATATGTTAATCAATGTAGAACAATGATTAACATGCCGCATTTATACTGAGATGATGAATAATGATGAAAGTTTCCAATAATTTATTTTGAAAGATTATCATTTTTTTTTTATTTCTTCGTCGATGATGCTACTTACCGCGACATATATTGTATGATGGTATAATATATTTACATGGAAAATTTTGCTGAAGTATTTAAAAATTGAGTTAGATATAAATCTAAACTGATTTTCTTGGATCATCAAAATAATTATATAGAACGCTACTATGATGAATAAGTATGATGAATAATGCTGCGAAAAGTTTTGACATTCTAATAATCAGTTTGAGCGTCCCATATAATTATTTTTATGGTTCAACCAAATTATTTTCAGCTCTGTGTGTATTTAGTTAAATTTTTAAATATTTAGCGAAACACTATTCTTTATATATATATATATAT
>NW_017259212.1:2878034-2900450 GCF_001594045.1 Atta colombica | reverse complement strand
ATATATACAATATACATATGTACATATCGCTCTATGCATTTGTTGCAGTGATACAATTCAGAAGATAAAGTTTTCCAGAAAAGGGATTTGAATTGTTTTTTGAATTATTAAAATTTTAGAATATCGATTTTAAAACAAGTTTTTTTTGATGAAGAATTGATTGTAAAAGACTAACGCTCGTTTCTATCAATGTTTAATTTTAATCTCGGTTCTAATCTAACTCTTCTTCTTTTTCCAATTATAAAAAACTAGAAAAAAATGAAGAGTAAGTTGAAAATTGAGACTAAAATTAATCTGCAGAAGCCTGATAGAAATGGGCACAAAAGTATGTTTTTTTTTCTTTATGTTTCTTTTTCTGAAATCAACTAAAAAAAAATGATCATTTTTCAGTTATATCATTATTGTAGTAAATGAGCGATATACATATTATCAATAAAAAATAATATTTTTATTATATCCGCATCCGCATAGATCAAAGAATTGCGATATTATTATAAATCTAGAACTCTATCCTATATATCAATGTATTTTGTCGTCAATTTTACGTCAAAATGATTAAAGATTTCATTTTAACAGAAAATATCGACAAATAATAACGCTCGCTATTTAGAATTTGGATAATGATTTGTTAAATATACAAAACCTTGTCACAAACTTTTTTATCACCCTGTACATAATGCACAGCTGAAGAGTAAAATAAATTTAATGAAGAAAAACCAAACATGATTGGCGCGCGTGCTCTTGATTATTTTATTTTTAATAAAATTTGATTAATTTCTACCTAATGTTAAGAGACATCTGCTCTTCGGTAATGATGTGTAAACGTATAAATATTTTTATTAGATAATCAGAATGGATAAATAGATAGCTATCAAGTTTTCTCTTACTGTTTTCTTTTGAGAGATAGCAAGGAATGCACATCTCGACTAGCTATATTTTCTTCTTTTTTTCTAGACTGTCGCAGCAATGTGGGCGATTTCTGCATGGTGATAGAATATTAATTCATGTCAAGGAGCTAGGTCTCGCTCGAGAGTAGATAGCGTCTCTTCGTGGGTGATATCTGTATTTCAACCCTCGAAATCCTGAACATTGAGATCGTTATCGCATGAACTTCTCAGTTACACGCAGCTACTCGTCCTCGTCGTATAAGCAACCGTGTTTTCGGGGATAAGATGAATGGAGAAGTTGATCATTTTGTTTTAAATTTACCTAACATTCCTTAGAGGGATGTATTCTTTTAACGTACGTGTACTGCATAACTTGTTTCGATTCACACGGTGCAATTCATTCTTTCTATCTGCAATTTAAGTCAATAAGGCTCGAATACACTGGTATCGAAATTATTTACAGAATTTTTATAGAATATAAAGATGCAACTTTATTGATATTTATTATAATATGAAATGAATAATCTTTTGATATTAAGTACTTTGAGAGATTAAGATAGTTTGAGAGGGGGGACAACATTCTTTAGAAATATAACGTTATAACGTTTGTAAAGATTCTATTTTTTTTTATTTTTGAAATTTAGTGAGACTTTTTCTCGATGCTTGTTCATTAGACTTTCACAGTGTAATTTTGATCATATTTGATCATACTCAAATATCCCGTCGACTCTGATTAATTCCGTTATGATAACCTAGGAATGTAGGATACCTTTTTCCAGATGACCCTTTCATTTCTCACAGCTTTTACCTGCATTGGGAAAAGTGCTGGCTGCGTGCGAGTGATGAAACCAGCATCGGTCGGAGTCACTTCTGTGGTTTTTAATGTAACGTTTTGTATTACATTTCGAGGATATCGTATCGATTTGTTGCCCGACATGCGGCAATCATTATTCATGACTGCCATCATACATGACGTTTTTGCTAGCATACCATATAGGATTAGCTGCATTTTTTTTACATATGATTTATGAGCGAGATCCTCGCGAACTTCATCGCTCGTGCGACGTATTCATGTCACGGACTGAGGTCTCGCGTCCTTCTGACTGACCCTCTCGTCTCCTTTTTTTATGACAAAATATTAAGTAACTGCCCTCGACGATAGTAATCGGTTTGGTTACTGTCGGAGATAATAAACGGTGCATTGTATAGTGGAAGTAGAAGTGTTCCACCATGGTGCATTGTGTCTTATTCCAGACGTTAATCTTGAAGGTAAACAGCTGATTTTGTGCAATCTGGCATTCTTATAGTTTTACACGAATTTTGTTGAGTTTATGAAATCTTTATGAAGATTTTACTTTATATTGATATAACCTGTACAATATTCATATATCGTTATCATAGAATTTTTATCTAACATCCAATATACATGATAGTTTCATTAATTTCTGAGCTACAAGTAGTAATTATATTAGATGTTACCGAATACTAATTAAATGTGGAAATTTAATCCGGTGTCATATCACACACAGGAATGACACACTTAGGTATGGCATACTCAATTCAGTTTGATTGCTTAATTTTCATAAAAATAAATATATTATAAAAATGTTTTTCAATCTAAAGTCAGACATAACATAATATAACATTGCCAAGCAAGTGTATGTATCTTTTATTAATAAAAAAGTTATAAGCAATAGAAGTAGTATGGGAAGTGTAGAAAAAGAAAGCAAAGTATACTAAACCCAAAGAGTTAAGTGTATGTAAGATGAAATGATTTCGAATTTTAGTAAATTTATAACTTGATTTTACGAATTTTTTTTATAGGTTAATATATAGGATTATTCAATTAAACAATATTTAAATATAGATTGATGTCGAAGAGGTGTTAGTTAAGATTACGTCATTTAATGATCCTCTTCACGAATCTCCCGTGTCGGAAGATTACGGTAATTAATTCGGGACACGTTCTCGCGTCACTATTACATTTCCCATCGACATTCGGTCGTGCATGATCGTTAGATAAGCGGATTTATTGGCTCACCGCGAGACGAACGTGCGTTCTATGTTATTAGCAATGATAAGTGTTTGTTTAACACTCGCCGAAGAGAGGTGGATCCGCGAGCGCCTCCTCATTTTCCCATAGCATTTCACGAAAGGGATGGGCTGCGTAGCGGGAGGAAGAAGAAAGACGATTAGGAGAGAGACGGCGATTGTAATTTATGCCGAAGTTAGCGAGCAACTTCGATGACTTTGTAAAATATTACTGATCCCCGTTTCGAAGATCTTATCTAGATCCGACACCGTGCTCTCCGTTTCGTCGGAACGCCTTCCTTCTTTTCTTCTCTTCTGCTTCTTCTTCTTCATCATTCTCTTCTTCTTGTGTTTGTCCTCCTCTTCTTCGTCGTCGCTCTCCTTGTTCTTGCTCTTCCTCTAGCAGGCTGGCGCCTCTAAAAGAGGTCGTCGTGCGTCACGCCGAGACCCACTGCGCCAGAACGACTTTGCTTTCGAAGTTCTGCCGATCGACAACGAAGAAAGCATATAAACATGTCATTTGTTGATGAAACTAGTTTTTATCTACGCCCGAGTGTCGCGAAAGTGTTGAACATTTACTAAATTGGACGCTGCCGGTTATTTTATTTGTTATCGACACCCTTGTCTCGCGATCTAACATTGTCACACTTGGCGGTCCGATTTTAAAATAGAAAACGATGCGATATACAGAATTTTCGCGATGACGATATACTACTGTTCATGAAAGTTCGGACATCAAATGGTCATGTAAAAATTTGAATATTTTGAAAGAGTAATTGTGTTATTGTTTTATATATTTTAAGATATACGTGCATACATATTAACACCAATTGCAAAAGCTTTATAAATTTTATATGTCAAATGAGAATTCTTTAAATTTATCGATTATACTATGAAATAAAGACAATATATTTATATTTAATAATTTTTGTATATAAAATAAAATCATTTATAAGCTTTTACAATTGGTATTAGTAGTACAAGTACTCTAAAACATAAAAAAAAGAACACAACTTATTATTTTGTAATATCCTAATTTTTATATGATCATTCGATGATCATAAAATTTATGCAAGTGTCAAAAATTTCATAAGCAATAGTATATATATCAATCTCTTTACTTTCATGTTCTGTAATACTTTATCTAACTTACGTGAAGTGCAGTTTAGATGTTGATCTACATAAATTAAGAAACGATATAGGTATGTCACGAATAAATTTGCAACAAGATTTAAAAGTTTAACTGGTTTAAAAGTTTTTGTTAGGTGCTCTCTGGTGAGAGTTCTTACAGGTGTGTGCACGTTGAAGAGAATGTTCGCGAGAAACTCGACGTGCAGGACACTTTTGTCACGCCGTCCGATCTATCGCGCCTCATCAGATATGGTAGCTGCGCCACGGTCTATCTCCACTAGATAAGATGGCGAATGTCCATCTCGGGGGGTCCTTTCTTTCCGGGAAACCTGCGGAGCAAAGATCTCGCAGTAGCCAGCCGTTATCTTCTTACCCGATCGTGTTTCGCCGTTCCTCTCATTTTGCGATGCTTCGTTACGCGTAGGTACTGCCTACTTATACACGTACGTGCACTGTAAAACGGTGACGTGCATAGTCATAAAGAATCTGGAAGATATACTCAACTGATTAGGAGGTCTGTGATGTCTATAATGCAATTCAACAGATCGTAGAGTTTTTGATACAATTTAGTATATTTTTGTATCAACGTCATGAGAATTATTCTTGACGTAAATACTTATAAATTCATGGTTTTTATATTTATTACAAATGTGGATAATCAAAAATAATTCCTTAAGATTTTAATTTAATGAATATAAAATAGTATTATTAGTCATGATTTATCTTTTATTCTCAATTTTACTTTTTTCTCTACTTTTGTAATGTATTATTCTCTACGGACGTGGTTCGCAGAATAAAATTTTGACGGTCATTATTTGTCAGATTTTCGTTGAAAAAATATATATTATAAATGTATATCATAAAATTAAGTCTTATTTACGTTGTCTCATTTCTTTACAAAAATTGATTTCTTACATTTTTTTTGGAATAACGAATTTGTGATCTGTGGAGAATGAAGGTGAGTACAATATACTGAAAATACAATAATATAATTAACTTCTTTGCATAATTTGGTCTTTAGACAGTCACTTGGCTTTTTAACGAAGAGACAAATTGCGGTTTTTCTAACCAGAAAATAGGAAAATGCTCATCCTCAGTTTCACATAGAGTTTTAATTCCAACATTATTACAAGATTTTTGTCAAAACATCTATGGATTTGCTGATGGTTTGAAGAAAAACCGAAATGTACAAATAAGATGGTACAGATAATTATTGTACATTTATATCCTATGTAGACATTATTTATTAATTATATAGAAATTTATGCACCAACTTCCGTACTGTATATATGCTCTTATTGTATATACATGTATTTTATTGTATTTTTTAATTTCGAGAGCCTAATTAATATTTATAATTTAGTATTATTAAAAAATTAGTTATTTATGAAATAATATATAATTAATATTCTTTGATTGAAAAGGATATAATCATTTAAATAGAAGTCGTAAAGAGTATTCTAACGAATGAGTATTTGCATAGATATCTGTATATTATCTGTACCATTCTCTAAAATATAAAAAAATTTTATCTAAAAAGATTGCATAGCAGATTTTTGATGGCACATTTTCATTACCGACAAACTTTAAATTTTTAATGTAGATATCAACTTTTTTATAAAGATTTGCAACATATTCATCCGATATATACTATGATATAATTTCTAGAATGCTT
Source organism: Atta colombica (assembly GCF_001594045.1). Classification (NCBI taxonomy): domain Eukaryota; kingdom Metazoa; phylum Arthropoda; class Insecta; order Hymenoptera; family Formicidae; genus Atta; species Atta colombica. Next base: position 2,894,726 of record NW_017259212.1, on the reverse strand, counting down.
CATCATATTTTATGGATGGACGATATGATTATTTTTCTTTTCAAATGTTAAATGACATTTCGTATTATGGTAACATAAAGTGCAAACGAGCTCGAAGGTGATCATAGCTTTTTTTTCTTTTAGAAAAAATATAGTAGAGACATAGGAGCCATTTGTTCAGTATGTACACTAGCCGACCCTCTTGATATGAGTACGAGGGAAATAATGGACCGCAAATGTTCCGCGGGAAATTCTCACAGAGTGATGGGAATCGTTGAGGAGGCAATAGTATTACTTTTCCTTTATTTCTCAACTAGTATCTCCCTCCTCATGTCCATCCCGATTTTGCCTTCTACATTCATTCTTCGCTCGATTTCTCCCATTCCATATCCAGCATCATTATACGTGACGAAGTGCAGTATCTGCTTGGATTGTATCGTGCAAGCTGAAGAAGAAAAGAGAGAGAAACCAAAAGACAGCGAGAGGGGGGGGGGAGAGGGGAGGGAGGGCAAGATGAAAAAAGAGAGATTGAGGGGATGAAAGAAACGAATGATTGTGGATTCGCCGGTGGTTTGGATGCCACGGCTGGTTCGACCCGAGAGACGCGGCGCTGGCTTTATGCTTCTGGTACATAAATTTTCTGTGAATGGCGCGCGTATGAGCCGGCGCCCACTGTTCTGTATCCTACCCCCGCTATCGTCACCCTTCCCCGCATCGTCGAAATTTTCCCGGTCTTCTGTCGCTGGCTCTCTTTCTCTCTTTCGTTCCCCTCGTTTCCGTCTTCTTTGAATTCGCTCTATCCTGGTGGTCGGAGGCCTGATCCTCCCCTCTGCAAGATCGCCCGTCTGTTTACGAGAGCGTCACCGGACGCGAGGATGACACGTGAAGAAATTTCCGAATTTATTGGCCCCGCGGCCGCCTCCCACCGGTTCTGTTGCACCGTCGATTAGTTCCAACGTTCTCGAGAAAAAGGCACAGCACGATGGCAGGCGGTGCTTGTGTCATATAAATCTTTGCATAACCGGTGCGTTGAATCTATCGGGGAAGACCGCGCGATTGGTTACGCGCGTTATAGAGCAATATCGGAGGAATTATTTGTTTAGCTGGCGATATGCGGTATCCATTGGTCGCGATCTGTTTCCGTTGCGCATGAACGAATTTCATGGAGACGCGCGATTTAGCGAAAAGCGATGAAGCATGGTGGTTGATGGAGAAAAAGAGGGAGATACAAAGTCAGTCAACTGCGAATGAATGTGCTTTGGGGGGTAACCGGGCACACCGATGGCGCCATCAGCAGCAGCTGTGGACCTTAAGATCTTCGGGAAATCTTCTTACTTTGCCTTTCCTTCTCGAGAAACTGACGAGGCGGGGTCGCACCGAGGCAAGAAACAAACATTTGTTTAAACGATCTCGACAAGTCACGGCCATAAATACTTGCGGATCGTTAATCTTGTCTTCGGTCGTGCCGGTCTTTCGTTAATCTATAATGTATTCTCACCCCCGTAGCTAAAACAATCAATTTGTTGGAACCGCTGGCACGCCGACGAGACTCTGTTCTTCAGGGGCATGACCCGGGTATAGAAAAAAAAGAAAAAGAGAAAAAATGGGAGAGAAACACTGTTCAGTGTCGATAAAGACGAAGGGATCTTTCTTGTTGCGGTAATAACGGCATCATTGGCGACTTAATGCGATTCCTCGGGCATTGTTACGATCTTGCAGTATGCTTCGTCTGTAAGAAATTCGTAATAAAAGTGGTGTGGAAAAGTTCGATCCTGACTAGGAAATGCCAATGCCGGTATAAGTCATTTCGGCCGTTTGCTGTAACTGCGTCGTGAATACCGGAAGTTCGACGCCGCAAAATGATGGCACGCAACATAACTTTAGAGAGTCTACTAGGGCTCCTCCATTCGACACTACTCACACGAAAGCGTTATAACGTCCTTTGCCATACTCACCCGTAATATTCCGTAATGCATGTCGACGACGCCGACGTCGCAATTGCTACAAAGAGAGACTATACATTGTGTCGATATTGTAACACTGTGCCTGTGGAAAATTGATAATCCTACGATTTATATCAGTCTATTTTTGCACAGTTTATTACATTTATTTTGCTATTTTGAAATTAGCAACGCATTAACAATTTTATGGATAATGCATGATAGCATATTACAGCTTTAGCCATAAATATAATAAAGCACCCTCACAATTGACGTAAACGTATTCTATATCTAACGAAAAATGAATTGAAAAACAGTTTTATTAAAAATAATATTATTTTTTAATAATTATAATATTTTATTAATCTTTCTTCAGCTTTTATTTTTACCGCCTTTTCTAAGAAAATGCAATCAATTAATTGAGAGTGTTTCGTACTTATAAGAATCTGTGAATAGATGTTTATATAGAATAAATGTTTATGTATTTTCTCAACTGGCAGAGTGCTTATTAGTTTTAACTGTTCGAACTCTAATAAATTAAAGGAAGAAATAAGAAAGCTAGATTACTAATATTAAATTATTGTCTATTAAGATTTAATGGTACCATAAGTCTATATTCTAATCTATGTTGGCGTGTCGCTTATAATAAAACATGATGATTGAAAGCAAATATTCGCTTGTTGCTGAATGTCTTGCCAATAGATCATTCATCTACGTAAGATTCATCGTAATTACTTGTCTAGCGTCTAATATCGCTCCGATCTAGCATATAAATATTTCAGTTTCGCGGTATCGTTTTGCATACGTTCCCTTGTATGTCACAGCCGACGACGGACCACCGGCGACAACGAGAAACAAATTCGGAGAACAAATTCGTGTTGTCGGCAAACACGAAGGATCGCAATTCTCATCTGCTGGGTAGGAATAAGGAGAGGCAGACCCCCCGGGGTGCGCGGACCGCCCTGAAAATATTTTTAATTTTATTACGGTCTGTAATATGGAAATTCTATGGATGCGTTATCAGGTGTGAATTGAATTATAGCGACTGTCGACGCGGTCTTATTATTTATACATGGTCAGGAAACATGTTCCCGCTTTCGCCGTGCTGTGCTGAACGTTCACGATAGTTGGTGATAGGAAACACGCGGCGCGGATGATAGTCTATAAAGCCATGTGTCGGAACGGTACTAATTCGTTATCCATACAGAATGGCGAGGCTACGTCGTCATATCGCGATAATACAATGCTTATAATTAATTCTTGAGTGATTGCAGCATTCACGTATTAAGGAATAAACCTTGATATATTGCTAATACAAACGATTTAATTTCTCTCTCTTTGCTCTTCGTCGTATCTGTTGGAGAATTTTGACATCTTTTTGCCGAAATCATTTGGTTGATCTCTTCTCACGCGTAAATTGGCATACGCGATTTCATAGTATGTTTCAAATTTATCTGGCCATAAAATTTTTACGCAAAACTCAGTAAGACGTACTTTCGAGATACTTTGTATTTCACCGCCGCATAATGACCGATGATATCTCTTGGAAACCCGCTAATGGTCAATTCACTGGACACAAAGGAATCTGAGGAGTGGTCGCTAATCGACGTATCGATCAGCTTTGAATCTTTTTAGAAATCGTAAAAACACCGCAGAACTGAGGTGCGATTATTAAAGAAGGGGGATAGAGAATCAATTTTCATAGATCCTTATAGGCATTCTTTTGAGATAGTTTACTGTGCAAGGGAAGCAGAGATTGATGGATTTACGTTTCATTAGCTGCGTTCAGCAGAAAAAGTAACTTTGAACTGTTGTAAAATTCTTTAATTAATATAATTGGTTCTTATCCTTACTCTCTCTCTTCCTCATTAGATTTAAATATACAAACCATTTATTATTATTAAGGAAACCAATTGTGTTAATGAATCTTACAATAGTAGCAAAGTTGCTTTTTCTGCTAAACGGAGCCATTTATTATTCAATATCATATGTAACTGAAATTACTTTCTACGTGTTAACAAATATATTCATTCGCAAAAACATGGATCAATGTGTTATGATATATTATATAAATTATATGGTTTAACCGATTATCTCAAAGGAATTAATTTGCAATCAGAACGACAAACTATATAATTATATAATTATATAATTTCTATTGGGTTGTCCGAAAAGTTCGTGCCGATGTTGAAGGAAAATTGAAACGCAGAAAATTTAAATTTTAATATACATTTATTAAATTATATATTATTAGTCGGCACGCACTTTCCGGACAACCCAATAATTACGTTGAAATTTAAATCGAATTATTTAATATCGAAAATGCCCAGATTTTTTATTTTTTCAAATTTATAAATTTTGACGTCTCTCGAATTCATATGCAGTCGATGATACATCTTTCAGTGAGTCTAAAAAGTTATTAATGATGACTAGCAAGCGACGCTTTGTCGTATTGTCGTACACGTCTTCTAACCGCGTAGGTGACCCATTTCAGATCGCTTCGAATCTTCTGCCAAACGAGGAAGTAAGTGGATACGAATAACGTCACGCATATATCAGTTCAAGATGGTCATATAGCAGTCTATATGGCTTCCCTGCATAGCTCTATATGAAAACGTGTATAGAAATATCGCTCACTCTCTTATGCAGTAAAATGCTTCTCTCGCAAATCATTGACTTCTTTTTTCCTCCCTCTCGTTCGTAGGTTTAATTTGCGATAAATCTGCATTACTTGTATCTTTTTATTCTAGATAATATAATTTTTTTTATATAAATAATAATAATTATATAAAGTTTTAAAGTTTAAGACAAATATTATAAATCTGATCTATCATTTAGAAAATGTTATCCGTTTTAAAAAATCTTTTTTAGATTAATTAATAAAATTAATTATTATATGTCTTTACATATAAGTTAAAAAAAAATTGATTTTAATATAAAGCATTGATCTTAAATAATTTTATTGCTAGTTTTCTTGCTAGCAGAAAATTATTTAATTGTTCATTGATCATTATAGAAATAATGTGTTTTCTTATGATTTTCAGCAATTAACACACAATAAACTTTGGATGACACTTATTTGTAGATAAGATAATTTTGAAAGATATTTCTGATTGAATTGTTAAGTGAAATAGAATGATTTTTTTAGACAATGCTTGACAATGGTAATTTTGCTTGGTTCATTTTTCATGTTCGTGCTTATTCAGGAAAATAGGAGTTTACGAGCAATTCATGGAGTATACAGTAACCTAGTAACACGTGGAATTTGACGACGTTTCGCTTATTTCTATTACGAGAGTGCTTCTGTTCGCTTGCCATTGTTCGCATCGTCCTTTGAATTGCTGTGCCGTTCCAGTTTACATTAGACTAATTTTGCTTCGCTAATTTACGATGTATTGTGCTTTTGAAGAGATATGAAACGTATTCAGCTGCTACGAATTTATTTTTATGAAATTAACATGATTTTTATAATTTTAATATAATTTTAATATAATGGAGTTCTTATCTAGATTTTTACTTTTACTGATTGATTTCTCATAATTATGACTTTAAAAGTTAGATACAGAAGAATCAAGATATTCTTTTCTTTTCTATATTTTTTGCGAAAGTATATAGATATCTATTCTGTAACTGTGTAATTTTTGTTGTAGAATAATTGTTTTTTTAACGGTTTGCAATACATTATTTCATGTTTTGAAATATCAATTATATTATTATCAATACATCGCACCTGAATTTGCGGTTACCCGTCGTTCGCGCCAGAGTTCTCACGCCAGTTTCGCCGAGATTACACCGTCGACCAGGTAAGGACCTTGGAAATATTACGGCCCACTCGGTACAAAGGCGTGGAAGCTCACCCCTCGTAAATATTTCCAATAAATATCACCGATACCTACCGTTGACCAACGCCTACGTCGCGCGCGAAGATCACATTTTTTCACGATGGCTTCGTACCACGTTGCGTATTTGATCAACACTTATTTTTACGAATTTTTATGACCTACTCAAATTTTCCATCGCATAACGATATATACTTATATTATATATTGATACATAAAAATATTTCGATATGCCTTCTGGTAAATGTAATTTTTCTTTTTATCTTAATAAATCTGCCTGTTCTTTGTTTGAATCGTTAAAATATACTTATTGGTTGCTTTCCATAAAGTGCATGATACACATGATTGACGTATCATTTTATCTTTATTATTCATCGAATGTTAAACAAGGAATAATATAATATATCATGCGCTTTACAGAATCAGGGGATTATTAGCACGCAGCGAAATATAATTTAACATTTTCTGTTCCGTTGTTTTCGCCCGGTTAAATTTGTCGTGCGTACATGTAAAGCCTCGTTTTTGATTCCCACACGTAAATCCAAGTGACTTTAATAGTAAAAAGTGATATTAATATATGTGTATTATTTAATTTTCTGTGTAAAAATGGCATTATACGTTATATATACTATACATTAAATGTATAAATCCATATTTGTATGCAGCGTATAGTATGTTAAATTTTTATGGGAAACTAATCACGTACATATTGAAGTTACTTTTTACACACTTGGATTTGAAATACATCGTATGCCTTTTATGATCCATAATTTATTTGTTTTATTTTTTGATAAGGTTAAACTTTATTCTACCTATTCAGTTCATTAATATTTTATACATGAAATTATAAAATTATTTTAAAAATATTTTTCTTATACTGAAAAAAGAGTTTGGTAATAGTTATCAAATGTGAAATAATTTCAACTAAATGTTTGATTAATGTAACAAAAAATAATTTTACTTATTTAAATATTTAGAAAAGTGAAATTATTTTTGATTATTAATCGAACATTTGATTGAAATTATTTTATTTAATATTTGATAGCTATTAAATTCTTTCTTCGATGTATAAAAGGTTTAATTATTATAATACAAAATACAGTAAAGATGTGTATGGAGAATAATATTATTTACTTTAACTCCGAAATCAATATATTTTAAGTAATTATAAAAACAAATGATTTCCAAACTTTCGCGATGCTAGAAGGTGAAAATTGAAAGGTATGTATAGCAAGAAACTTTCTGATGCGCGTCGAATGCTGCGTAAACTCGTGCGAACCGTCAGGAAGATTCACAATGCAGGCGCGGTCCGATAATCCTGATTTAGACGGGCCCATATATTAGACTAAGGATCGTGAAATTGAATGGTAGAATCAGCGGAGAGAACGATCCGGCTGTCAACTGCGAGGAATGGAGTATATCGTGCGAAAAATAAACTGCTCCTGGCGCGAGTGAGGTTAGTAAATTTCGCAGGTGGTCCAAAGTTACCTGTATCCTCTATCCTCCTTCTCTTTTCCTCTTTCATTCTCGTTTTCTTTCCATCCTTTCGACTCTTTTTCGTTCACCGTGGTTTGCGTTCCTTTTCGTTGAGGAGTGCCGCGAATGTCCTCTCCCAAGAAGGCTCGTAAATCCTTGCATTTACCTCGCGCCTTCTGTCCTTACTTGGAGCGCAAATACACGAATTTCGACTCGTCAAAGCGAGGTACACGCTGGCATTCACCAGCCGCGATTGCGTCGTGGCATTGTTTGTTGTGAATTTTTAATTTTATGTTCTTACATACGAATCATACACATTGAAAAAAGTACCTAATTGTATTAATTGGAATTCTGGTTGAAAATTGACAAATCAAAACTTTTCTATTGAGTCTATCTAATTCTAGTTGAGATAATTAAAATTCTGACATGATCAGAATTTTCTAAAATAATATTTTCAGAATTTTCTAGTTTATTCCTTTTTCAATAAAAAATTTGTCTCACAATTACTGAGTTGCTAATGTTACACACAATGTGACAGCACTCATTATTTGCGACATTAAAGACTGAAATTATATTCTAATTATGTTAACTACTACTTAAAAATTATAAGAAATTACATTGAAATTTATTATTTCAATATAATTAAAACAGGAATATTTACATTTAATTATTAAATCTTTGACAATGTGAAATTTTCACACTTCGTTCTGGGTTTTCTTTAATACAAATTTTTATATTCTTTAAGACTAAAAAAATCTAAAAAAATTCTTACATATTTATAAAAAGTTATATTGATGAATTTTTATCACAGAAATTGGATTGCATTGTACTTACTTTTTATAAATTTAAATTTATTTTCAGAATTTAATAAAAAATCGATTATATCTTTAAAATGATCAACGGAGGATATTAATATAGGATATTAAGAAGTGCATTCATATATATAGAGAGAGAGAGTGTAAATGGTTTATATTTTGTAATGCATATAAGCACATGCTTAATATATACAATTCATGAATTGTTGATTATGAAATCGCGAAATTACATTTTGGGATGAAACGTACGAACAACAGGAGCGGTTATAAACAGGATAAGAAAATATCTCACGCCTAGTCAATGTCGGATTATTACGTTCGGATATGAAAGCCATACCACTACTCCGTTATTAATGCGACCGATACTCATTCCATACTCATCCGTAGATACGATCTCTCCGCCCAGCCAATCGAATAGTTACGTCTAAACCTATAATTAACATTAGCCCACCCATAGCGGGTGCGACGTATAAGCCGATTAACGAAAGTTTCAATTTACTTTGCACCGTATTCTACGCCTGTTGATCTAAACGAGCGTGTATAAATAGTATACACTATATTATTATTTTCTTGAAATTGCATTAACTAAATTTTTATACATTCCGAGAAATACAGAATGAGGATAAACCTGTAGTACAATCGAACGAGGGATGATTTCTTGTACAAAAATAAATCGAAAGTACAGAATAATTTTTTTTCGTTCGAGATCTATAAATAGTTTTTCTCTTAATAAAATAAAATTCAACTATTTTTTACATTTTTTAAATCTTGCCATTCGTGAAGTCATGTGGACGTTATGTATATAAATATAATAATGTTTACAGCATCTTTACACAAATGTCTTCATTAAGGGCATGTTCATTCAACGCGATTTCAAATTTGATTTGCTTTAAAACAAAGCCTTTTATGAAAAAATTTATTCTGCATTTTATTTTTGTACAAGAAATCGCTTTTGGTTGTATTATATATGGAAAGGATAGTTTTGAAATATCTAAAATTTTGGCTATAGATCTGAAAGTCATTTCGTTGGGCCATTAAAAAATATAGGATATCCGTTTTTTATATCCGTTTAAATTGATTGTTAGAATATCACAATTTTTTGCAGCATTGCACAGCATAATTAAGTTTCCTATAATTATTTCGATGGTCCAGTAAAATTATTTTCAGATCTGAGGTATCTAAATAAATTTTTAGATACTTCAGCAAAATAGATTTTGTTCTCACTCTATATAACATTAATAGCTTATTTTTCTTCCATATCATTAAAAAGTATGAATAGAATGAGTACTGGATAATGAATAAATTCAATGATGTACCTAATTATTGCAAAGTCTTTTAAAATTTTACAAAAAAATTTATTGTGATGGTATGAACAAGATATAGGATCAATAAATTATATGTCTTTGATATGGATGTTTTCCTTATTGAGAAGTGCGGGTGTTACAATTATCAAGTCATCGTTCCGTGGCGGGAATATGCCTTTAAAGTTTCTCACTGGTGTTCATCACCGATGTTATAGCGTATCGTAATTTAACGTGAGACTCAAGTCAATCAATCTTGTTAGCGATATGCGATCCGTGATCGTGGCACGTGATCGTCTCGTGCGGTCTATTAAGCTTATGCTATTAATTAATCAGAAATGGAAGATGACTTGCGATATCATATAAGGATATAGGTCTCATGAGACGTAGGTATGCAGCGATGGTAATCATTGCGGAGATGAAGTCGTTCAGAGTCTCCGTTTAAAGTTTCTTCCGAAGCACTGTGCATTTACAGCTGTCGCTATAAGCTAAGAGTTATTAATTATTTCTCGCTACGTTTTCTTGGTGATGAATGTTGTCTTCTTTTTTGTTTCAGGCCATAGTGAGAAATCTGCAGCCAACCCAACGGTGAGTATCGGGATGACTCGTCTTTTGGACACCTCTCGTGTAAACACCGTCGCCAACAGCTTCTTTTTCATCTCGATATCTGTATGGCGTTTATAGCATGGTGCAGAATTTCTCTCCTTGTGGACAGGAGATGATGCATGAGCATACTGAAGCATTAGCGAGATCGACGGAGGAGTGATGTCGCGCCGCGGTAACCTAATACGCGAAAAAAAAAGAATATTAGTCGTTTGCCAATAAATCGTGATGCTCGTGGAAATTATAGTAATGATTATAGTGGTGCACTCGGAAGAGACGTGATACTTCTCACTTGGTCAGTTACATAAATCTACCGGGTCACATTAGCTCGCCGCTAATTGCTTTTAAATCGACCAGTATCCTAATAAATTTCACAAGGTTTTTTTTTTTTAATAACATCTCGGCGCAGACACGAGTGAGGGTTGTTTATTTATGAGGAATCGTTCGAAGCAAAGGTCGTTTCTGTATCTACGCACGCACGCACGCACGCACGCATGCATGCATGCACCTGGTACGTCTCTCAAAAGGTTTTGATATATCGAAAGGGATGGTGAAACTATTTGGGCTGACACCCCCGCTTAATCCAATCCCTTTCGTTTGGAACTTCAGAGATTCCTTGCTTTCCTTAATATATCATTCAGTCATACAGATCGCGCCCCTCGAAAAGAATCTTTCGCCATACGCCGTCTTAACTGACTATAGGTTCTCCTATCTTTTCTATGTCTATAAGCCAAGAAAGACATCGTTTTATGATTTAAGTAGCGCAGAGATTTTACGGTCGATCAATAAATTGAAACGCCACTCAACGTGCACATTATAATCCAGTCATATCTGTTGTTGCAGATTTACTACGGCAATATTGCTAGAAACGTTTCCTCATCTCAAGTATATCATCGACTTGACCAATACGTGTCGTTACTACGACAAAAAGGTAAGAGATACACAACTGAAACTTAAATTTAGCGGAACCAAACGACCGATTTTCACCGATTTGTGAATAATAATAATCACCTTATATACTCGATAATTAATATATATATTGATAATTTTGAAATAAATATTGTAAACTTAATACAGAACGTAAAAAATAAATTTGAGATCATTCCACGCGATTAAAAAGGGGCTGATATGCAGGCAGTATTGTCTGATGAAATAATACTGATGTTTTCACATGAATTTAATGCGGAAACATATCGCGTATCGTTCGAATTTCAAGTCGTAATTTGCTATGTTTATACACTTGCTCCTTTACCTTTTAGTAATTCGAAACAAGAGACGTCTTCTCACTTTCTCACAAGCTGTCTCTCATCTACTGCATTCTTTGATCAAGCAGATATACAGATTCTCTCTTTTTTTTCTCAAACTTGATGATTCAACTATCTATCGCTGTTTGTCTATCTTTCTCGGTTTCATCTCTTCTTCACTCGCTTTCGCTTTGACATCCTAATATCGCATCGGGGTCAACTTGAGAACACTCGAGAGCGGTCTGACTAATTTGTAGCGAGGGAAGAGAGACTGCGCTAATGAACTTATTATTAGATTTTTGGAATAGCCGGCTGCCACGACTCGATCGGCTAACTGACTATCCGAGTCGTTATGTCAAATGGGGATATGTCCGCGATGTTTTCTAGGTCAAAGCTGTCAGAGAAAAGGACCGAAGACCGATCAATTATATTAATAAGTCGTAGAGTTGGTTCGGTCGCTTCATCTTCTGCTTTTTGTCTCGGCCCTACCGACGTTTGGACAACCATTTGCCACGCGATGAGAGTGAAAAATCCTAGGAGATATGTTTTAAAAACATTATACACGCCGCTGTGAACATCAATAGCGTTACGGGGCAATGATAATTAACAGAGATCTCTCAGTGTCGCCCACGTCTAATTAGAGCGCATTATACATATATAATGAAGCGCTTAGTCGGTCCTTTAATTTTCCTGTCCGATGTTATGGGAAAAACAAGATTGTAAAGATAAAGGATCTCGCATACCAGTTCGTGAAGATTTTATCAAAATGTGTCTTTTATTGAGTTGTCCGGAAAGTTCGTGCCGACTAACTTATATAATTTAATAAATGTATACTAAAATTTAAATTTTCTACGTTTCAATTTTCCTTCAATATCGGCACGAACTTTCCGGACAACCCAATATTTTCTCAGTTTTGTGTATGTTTACATATATACGAAATCCTTCCAATTCATATATATGATACATGCTAATTTTGCTACTTTCATCTTTCGAAAATCTCAGAAATATGATAAGCTCCATTAGAAAGAAAATCTTGTTCATTGGAGCAGAGAATTTACATTTTTTTTATTACTAAATTTCTTATTTTTCTTTCTGATTTATTATGATTTAATTTTTTTGTTGAGTTTGAGAATCGGAGATATTCTTGAACAAAAGAATTTCTTACGCATTATTGACGGCTGGAGAAAAGAAAATAGGTTCGATATAGCCATTAAGCGCAATAGTGCACGATCACTAAGATTGAGTTTCTAATATCTCGCTAAAAGCAAAGTCAAAAAGATTGATTATTATGACGTGATCTGTCATCAGAATAGAAAAACGAGTGGTAACTGTTATCTGACATCACTCAGGTTACAGTTACGTTTGTATTACTATTGTTATCGTTAAGCGACGTTTTTAATAGTTAAAGACAATCAATGTTAACGTAGCACAAAATATTATTACATTTTTTAAAATTAATTTTTTTACTGACAATTGATTTTTGTTAAATTTATATAAATATTATTTATATTTTTTTGCAATGATTTATTTTTATATTAGTAATTTATTTTTTATTTTAATTTGTTAGTGCTTTTGAGATTTGAAATCAATTATAAGAGATAATTGAGAGATAATAGAGAGAACGTGCAAGACTTGTTGTTGCTTCTAGACAAATACGCGTGTATACTAAAGAATACTTTCTGAAATACAAATGATTGTGAATCTCTCTTTTACTCGATTAGTCTACAGAGTCGTATTTTTCTTTCCGCCCTTGTAAAATTTCGTATTTAACGATCGATTGTTTCGATTTCCGAACGTTCAGTTTACATCATTGCTTGAATGACACGCTTGTACTCAGAAACTATGATTATCCGCATTGTTTGTAATTGACGGTTTTATGCGTGATAATTAGTGATGCTAATGAGTGCGCCGGAATGGTTTAACAGGACAATAGCTTCGATCAAATTATACGCGTGTTCAATTCAGTACGTGTTCTATTAATGCATCTGCGTTTCATGCGACGGAGAATATTCTTTTATTACGCAACAATATGCATGTAATTGTTTATGTTTTTGTTAACGATTCTGTTGTAGGAATTTACAAATGCTGGCGTTAAATACGAGAAGATTGCTATACCAGGAAGAAAAATACCGACTATGGATATAATTAAGAAGTAAGTATGCGAGTGATCTTATTTACAATACCAAAAATGTCAATTTGTTGAAAATATTTTTCTGAAAATTACAAATTTTACAACCATACTTAAGTAATTTTAAAATTGCTTGTATTACAATATACTTTGAACCGATTAAAATTTAGGGAAATTATTTATTTACATTACAAAAAAATGTTAGTCTGACATGAAATAGCTCCTTGAATAATAATAGGCATCACGAACAATCCATTTCGATTTAATATCAGGCACACGTGAATCTTTTCTAGTGCATTAATGCCTCTCGCTTAATGCCAATCGTATTTCACATTTATTATCTCTTCACGGCGATTGGCGATTGATCAGCGCGCGATTCGCATAGCGCAGGTGACGGCTGGTTAATCATTCGTCTACAAATCATATTACCTTAACAAGGAAGCAGAGTCCAGCGTGTACCGTTTTTCTGGTTCTCGGCATTCCATGCCGTCAAGAAACCAGGGGCGAATATCGTGTCGGAAATTTATCGCTCTTTTTTTTTCTTTTCTCTTTTTTTTTCCTCTTTCTCTAAATGTTTTCGTCCACTAATTTAGAGCTGTAAAGCGTCAGCTATATAGCGAATCATGTTACACCATTCAGAATACCTTAGTTTATATTGAAACAAGTAATGAGTTTATTAGTTATGACTTTATATAATTTATTTCTGCTTTAATTATTTTCCATTGAGTGATGATACAACTTTCACGCGTAATAATATTGTGCAGATGCAGTTCCTCAAACTATGAAGAAATTATTTCCAATCTTCGTTATGCTTTAGTTAAAAATATACATTGTCCGCGATAATAAAATAAAATATATATATATAACATAATATTAAATAAAACTAAAATTAATTAAAATATTAAACAAAGTATAAAATATGATATTAAACATAACAAAATAAAACGTGTAATATTTCATTCTTTTGATGCTTAATATTATTTAAAAACTATTAAAAATGCATTTTATTATTTTTAATGATAATAAAACTTTAAAATTAAATCTTGCATTTCTAATTTTTACTCTAAAAAAGGTTATTTGAAATGAGATTAAGAATGATGTTATCTTCGATCTTATAAAAATATCTTTGTAAAGAGTAAAATTATTTTTTTAAAGAATAAAAAATTCACAAAAGGATACGGTCATCGGTAGAATGTCAATAGCGCCCTATAACAATTCTGCTTCTTATCTTAACCGATCACGAAGAATTTTGTGTCTGAACGGAGAAGATGCAATTACTAAAATTCTCATCCAATGGTCGGTAGGTAGCTGGAATGGGTTGAATAAAATTCTCGAAATTCTGACGGTGTTCAAGATAATGTCCCGTTCTTCATACTTGTACGAAATGGAGACACATATTAACTTTTGCATGGCGCCATCACGCACACGTGTGTAGCTCTTCTGCTTTGATGGTACATGCAAAACAGTCTGACAGGGCCGGTCAGTCGACTAATTAACTGTAATAAACGTCCAATGATTTACCGAACATTGTGCAGCGTACCCATACTCTTGCTCGTCTTCCGTTTTCTGTCTCTCTTCTGCTATCGTCCTCTTTCTCTTGTCCTCCGTTATCATGTGCGTGCGAGGAATATTTCCTAAGTGCTACACGGTCGGATAATGTGTAAGGATTGTGTTATACGATCGAGGAAGAGTAATGTTCGAGCGCCGTAATTAACGGCGATTTCTCTCTCTTTCTTACGACATATAAAAACTATTTATTATTACGGTAATAAAAGTATTAATTATCGGTGTCTGCCCCTAAGTGTTGAGAAATATTTGCGGAAAAATATGAAGACGTTCCACAACGATCCGACGCAATTATTTCTCACGCGCGGCGAAGGCGCTACTAAAAACATTTTTGTAAGTGCATCGCGCAAAAAACATGACACGCGCTTAAGCTGTTAACGACGTCGGGTCGAATTTTTCATCGGCTATCACATTAAATACTATTTATTCATTCGATTGAATGGGAGATAAATATACGAAATATTTCTTTGATGCGGGAACAACGGTGATCACTCGCGGGCCAGCCGAGCAGGTCAAAGCATGACCTTTCGTGCAATCACTCGGCTTTTCGTTCTCCTTCCTTGGTCGTCGATCGGTCCGCACAAAGAACGCGGCCCGATTTGTATAATTCGAGGATAAAACGGTGATTTGCATCAACGGTTAATAACTGACAGGTATGCGAATAGCCTATCGCGCGGATGCCCGTCTGGTCCTGCTCTTTTGTTGATCTTTTTGAGTGAGACCTGATGACTTTGTGGCTCGGCTGTTGCGCGACGTGTAATTAACTGCATCCTTGATAGGATCGGATTGGTTATTGGTGCTGTGCCGTGATCAAAATGAAAGAGAGAAAGAGAGAAAAAGTGCAATAGTGAAAGAGGCAGGAGATATGTCCAGAAGTGAAAACACTAGGCGCCACTTAAGGGGATGCTGGTATGACGAAATTATTGATATATTACAACCATAAAAAATTTTCCGAATTGACTGAATCAAATGGAATTAAAAAGTTTTTTATTGTGAATTGAAATAGGCATAAAATTAGGAGGTGGAACAAGTTGACTTTATACTAAAATCGAAAAAAAGAGTTAAATAAGATGGAATTAAAGAAGTCTGTGCTATTGATAAGTTCGATCCACATCATTTTAACATCCTATTATTCTAGATATTCTAGATATTCTTAAACTCTAACGAAAACGCAGAGGTAGATAGGACGAACATAGATACTGTATAAGGAAGAGGCAAAGAAATCACCTTTTATGTCAAGATTAAAATTCTCTCGATTTCTCTCGATTTATTCTACTTGATTTTTTTTGGCTTATTCTTCGGACATTGTAATGTTGGTATCAACCGAATTTATCAGACAATAATGTTAACTTACATCGGTTAGAATTTTTTTTCTTTCGCGCATCTCCTTGCGGTCATCACGCGTCTAGAAGATGGAAAATGTTGATCCTTTGCTTCAAGGATATCTTTATAAATGCATCTACGAAGCGCTGCGTATGTGCCAAAAATAGCCTTACATCGGGCGCCTACGCTCGAAAATGGAAGGTAAACGACGTTTCCTTATTTCGCAGTGCTGTAATGCCTATTCAGGATTGACGATCGGTGATTAAAGGAGAAATCGTGGAGAAAGAATGGATGAGATTACTCTCATTCGCGACGGAGTCTTAAATATCACACAGCTAACAGCTCTTTAAATGGCTGGTTAACAAGGTTCATGACAACAAGTCCGCGTTTATTCGATAATTGATTTTCTTTAATTGAAAAGTTAATAAAAAAAATATAAATTAATAGGTACATGTAAATTATATCTTTCGTCATAAGT
>NW_017259212.1:2862859-2877934 GCF_001594045.1 Atta colombica | reverse complement strand
TTAAAAATTATATATATATATATATATATATATATATATAAGTAATAATAGATATATATAAGTAATAATAAATAAATTTTTCATTTGGAATTAAATAATGAGATTTGTTAATTAATAGACGCACAAATAGAGTGATAAAGTCACTATTTTTGAGAATATAGCAGTTAGTTCCCGCAACATGCAAGACATGTATTCAGTAGCGTTTATTGCATAAACGTTTTCAGTTACCAACGATAATCACGTTAACAGAAGTTCATTAGTCTCATATACAGCGGATTAAGCAATTTCATGTGAAACATGATGTTAATTGAAACACAAACGTTCGCAATGTGAGCTTGATTTTATAGAACTGTAGTAATGGTTTGAACTTTTTATACTAATTACTGTGCATGGTCGAAATCATCTAGCTACATTCATCAATTCTTCTTCACATACATATTATATGTATTTGATTATAATATAAATATGCATCTTATTACTATCGTAATTTTAGATTCCTTTTCTATGCCTCCTATTTTTGTTTCGTCAAGTATGTTTGGTTCGTCAAGTATTGATTATTCATAATTTCGCTCGTTTTTTCTTTGTATCGCAGATTGATTTTCTATTAGGATTTACTAAAATATAATCAAATTGAAACATAATTAACATTACAAAAAATAAAATTGGGATAATTAACATTATTAGATCACATTTCTTTGATTGATGAATTACAGCTATTATTATTAAAATATCTCTAAATTTTTAGAGCGAAGTCTAATTCTAAAGAGTAACATTTAAGCCAGAATTAAAAAAATATGTAGCTTAATTATCATTTTTTAAAAGTGAGATTTCATTCTGTAGAATTAGATTCCACTTTTAAAGAGTTATTTATACGTATTCTTTGCCTAATAATTTTAACAAGGTGAATATAATTAAAAAGTCTTAAATTTTTTCTGCAAGTTCAACAAGAAATCTATATTTTGCCAGAAGGGAGAGATCTTTTGATGATTGCGCGAACATAAACTTCGACGACGTTTCTCTGAAAGATTAGCGATTGGTTCCCTTAACGCTCGGGGCGAACCCATCTCAAATATTCTGACGTGGTCTCGGGATCCCGATGCCTCGGTGCGTCGTGCCGCGTGGAAATCTCGGGAGAGGCACGTTTTGGCAAATACTTGTGGGTGGTAAACGCGTTCGCGTTTCTCTTCCACGCACATAATGCGTCCGAGCGCGTGCATGTTGCTTCGTATTTCCGGTGCCGTTAATTCGAGAGCTGAACGCCGGAATTACAAGTCGTTCTCGAGGAGAAAAAGAGAGATTCTTACTCTCTCGTCTCTCTTTGTTCTCTCCATCTTGGCAAGCATCTCCCACATCGGGAACGACGAAAGAACGTGCGTACACGCGTCTCACGCTCGGGACCACCCGGGCGATCGCTTCATTACGTAAATTCGCCACCACTCGCGTCCTTCGCGTCTTCGCGTGCCCGTTTCATTCGTGCACGCGCCGTCTCGTCGCCCATTCTCCGTGCGATACCAAGCAACGATGCT
Source organism: Atta colombica (assembly GCF_001594045.1). Taxonomy (NCBI): domain Eukaryota; kingdom Metazoa; phylum Arthropoda; class Insecta; order Hymenoptera; family Formicidae; genus Atta; species Atta colombica. The sequence goes on along the minus strand of NW_017259212.1, from coordinate 2,876,408 downwards.
CAAAGGCGATTCCGCGCGAAATATCAAGATAACGCGTTCTTCCGAGAATTGGTCAGACATCCTTGGTCAGAAACGATAATGCATATATAAGAATATAATATTAATCTTCTTCTCAATGAAAACCTAGTCTCTGAATTGTAATTCAGTATTCGACATTTATGAGCGTCTATCGGTTTTCGAGAGTTTAAAAATGACGAAATCTTATTATCTATAATAAATTAATCTATGTGATAAGATTTTATTTAAAAAAATATATTTAAAAAATTGATTTGTACAAAAATTTTTTTTCTTATTTACTTTGAATTTTCAGACTTTTTATATTCTAAATAATAATATTATGTTGAATATTAATACACTGAAAAAAATTTTCTGATTGAAAATGAACGAATCAGAATTTTCCGGTTAAATTTATTAGAATTCTAGTTGAGATAATCGGAATTCTGGTTGATATAATATTTCTGGTAAAATCTACTAAAATTCTTATTTTTACCAGAATAATTATATCAATCAGAATTCTAGTTATCTCAACTAGAATTTTAGTAGACTTAATCAGAAAATTCTGATTCATCCCCTTTCCATTAGAATTACTATTTAATCCAATTAATTTTTTTCAGTGTAGATTTTCAATTGTAGTAACTTATCCATCAAGATGATTCTCTACTTGATTAGTGCAAATTTTATTGAATAAATGCAATTATTAGCTGAATGAATTGTTTATTCAGGAATGATATAGTCGCATCTTTAAAATTGAATGTATATTATTCAAAGCTATATATTTTATATAATGACAAATTATGCTCTTTGGAAATGAAATGACCGTGAAAACAGGCGTCTACCGAGTGCTGCTAACTGTATACCTTCCGTATATGCGACTCTGATTGAGAAACAGTCAGTCGGAGTGTTTGTACAGTACTTCTACGATATCTTCAGTGTTCCGGGATCTGTGCTGGGAGTCATACAAACATCGGTTAACCGTTCACCTACCTACGACCGCACAGTTCATGCATTAAACATTCTCAAACATGAACGATTTTACGTCCACCCAATGGGCCAAATTCGCTGGTCCATGTGTATTTGCGTGAAAATATAATCCGCGGTCGTGAATTTCGAAAGCGGAATATGAATTCTTGTTATAATTAAAACTGTTGCGGCGACTAATTTGTTGAGGATTTCTTCTATTTTTCATATCATGCATATGTTGCGTCATTTGACGCAAATAAAATTTGTTTGCTAGTAATATTTATAAATAAATCAAAGATAATTCCTATCTATAGTATAAAAATGCAAAGAAACATGAATGTACATACTTGTGTAAATTGGTTGATTGCTTTTCATGGTTACTCTGATACGCTTTTATATCTGTCAAAGAATAGAATTAATATATAATTTTACGTCAATAACATTTTAATAATTTATGTAGATAGATTTAATTTATTCATCACGGTAAATTTAAAATATTTTATTTTCTCATCTAAATGTAGGGCAAGGAAAAAAAACAAACGGAAAACGCAAACATGGATAAAAATCAGAGAAAACGAATTTATGGGCGGAAGAAAGGGCAGCCAAAACTACGCTTGGAATAGTAGAGAGGCTAGCTCTAGGTCAACTTTGATCGCGATGACCACATACTTTACTTTAAGAAATTTGGTCAGAAATATTCTCAGGAAATATTAGATTTTAATTTAAATTTGAAGATTCGCGTTAGTTTCTCATTAAATAAACATATTACAATTTATGCACAAATTTGTTTATCAAGGAGAATGATGTCTTAAATTATTTACTCTCAGACATTTCCTGCAAGGTGTAACTCGAACCATTCTACCAGGCGTATGTTGCCTTCTCTCTAATGGATGTTGAGTTGCCCTTGTGCGTCTCGATCTATACATTTCAGAAGCACCAGTTTCGGAAATGAAAGGCCGACGTGATGAGGCCGAGCTTTGTAATTGTTGTAATCTTTCTCTCGTTGTATCTGGAAAAGTATAATGATTTAGCTAATTTATTACTGTACTAATTATTTATTATTAAATATTTTAATATAACGCTCGTTGATCATGATACAATTTATCGTCTATTATACCTTCATCTTCAAGTTCTTCAATATCTGATATAGCATCAACTGAAAAACACAATTAATTAAAATTATATAATAATATAATTAATAGTACAATTAATTGAGAGGGAGAGAGGGAGAGAGAGAGAGAGAGAGAGAGAGAGAGAGAGAGAGAGAGAGCTATTAGATTATTGTTTTATTAATATGTAATATATAGTCTTATATTAATTGGTTTTAACGAGAATTAAAATATTTTTATTTGGAACAATTTTGTAATTAAGAAAACAAAAATAACTTTTGTATATTAAATCTTATAGATATTTACATATCTATGTGACAATAGATGACAATTATTATTATGATTATACATGAATTTTTTATTTACAATCAATTCTTCGTGGTACAATAGCTACTCCAATTGTGAGATCTCTATTTGAGTCATTTATACGAGTTCGAGGCATACGTTGATAGCGAGAATAACCCATTCTTCTTGGAGTCGAGATTTGAGACGAGATTGTAGTTGAGTAAAATGGTGGGGTAAACTCTTCTTCATATCTTGTCGATGTAAATCGATCTTCTGGACTTAATTTAGTTTATATAATTTTTAGTATTTTTTAATTAAATTGATATGATTTTTTATTCTGAGTTAAAACGCTGTTTATAAAAGTCAATGTAACATTAAGAAGGAAATGTTATTCTATAATTGCTGTATTTTTTATCATAACGAAATATTGAAAATATTTTTTTCATGTAAATAATTAATGATATTTCTCATCTAACAATATGTCTATTGATTTAAAAATTGTTATATATTGATAAAAATGTGTTGAAACATAGTAGAATTATACTTTACTATATAACATTGCAATTGAATTATATATAGGTTAATAAATTATGTATAATTATATACATCTCAAATTCGGAAAGTGCAGTATGATATTCTTCTGTACTATTATTATCTGGACAGCAAGAACACATAATTGTGGATTTTATTGACTAATTATCTATTTCACAATAAAATTTTGAAAATTTTGAAAATTTGTGCCGAAAAGGTTTTTTACAAATTTAAAAATTACGTCAAAATTATAACTTTACATTATAGCGTCAATCGATCAAGAACTATCGACTGCTCTTCTCATTATCCTTCATGACACAGAATAATTTGTATGCATTATTTCCTTATAAAAGGAAACTTAATTATAATTGTGCATTTTGATTGGATATTATTGAAGCATATTAAAACGAAATAAGGCAAATTTCCTAATGTATTATATAATTATACAGAAGAATAAAAAAAAATTAAATAAAAACAAAGGTTAGGTACAAAAATTTCAAGAATTTTATGAAAATATATGCACAAATTAAATAAGACTTTACTCATGTCGACGCGAGTGACTTATGAATTGCTCGAGCTACAATGTCATTTAACAATGCCATTTGTTTACCATACGAATATTCACCTTATTCCTTTTTCTTTCAATATAGATTAACTTTAATTTAATCTTGATTTAACTTATTCTTTATTTTTTTTCTAAGAATTCTAAGAATTAAAAAAAACATAATTATCTTTCATATTTCTCTCTTACATTTTGACTATCTCTCTACGTTAGTCAATCGAAATCTTTTGAACTAAAAAATTATTCATTTAACGGACTATGAAAACCTAACATGCCGCGTGGATAATCAATTCATGTTTACGTGTCTGGAAATCAGTGCTTCACTGATGTATTTATTTATCATCGTCTTGTCAAACGACAAAATTGTAACTTGATATTCATTAGATTTAAATAGCAGCGCGCTGTTCTTCCGGATGACAATCGAGCTTTTAGATAACGTATGATTACGCAACCGGCATAACATAGACCTGTCATGTGATCTCTCTCAGTTACACGCACTGTCTCTCTCAAAGTTACACGCACGCACGCAAATGGGCGCGAACACGTAGTACGGTGGGCGCGTGCGAAGGACCACACACCGTGCGATATTCAAATGAACGCCACTTACGACCGACAATCGCATTGCCATAAATGTCATTTCGCGGTTTCACGGGTGCGTCTCCTTATTCCGATCGAATTTCTCCGCGTGATTTTTACAGTTTACATAAAATATCGATAGTCATCTCTGTGGATCTTACAGTTAATTAACGATAAGATATCGCTTAAATTTGAAGAAATTGTAAAAAATTGTTATTTCATTAACACCTTGGTTGGAATTCATATATGGTATGATTCGCAATATTCGGCGATAACTGCTCCGAATGTATAATGCTATTTAAATTAAAATTATTCAAAAAATCATAGGAAAAGAAATTTAACATATATTTATAAATTAGCGTTATTGCTTGCTAATAAATACATTTAAAAAATCTAGAAAAAAAAACATAAAAATATATTTATAAGTGAGCAATATTGCTTGCTAATATAAATGAATTAAATGTTTGATAATTTATGTGATAATATAATTGAATTGTTGAAAACAATTTTTAATAATGTCAATTTTATATACATATATTTACGTAATGTAGTTATATTAGATGTATGTCTTATGACAAATTTGATTGGATGCATTCAGAAAATACTGCATGCACATTAATGTAAAGGTATAGGTGTGTTTAATATAAATATAGACCTTTACCTTTACATTAATTTGTGTACGACGACTTTAATGTGCATGCAGTTTTTTCTGAATGCATCCAATCAAATTTGTCATAAGACATACATCTTCTAATATATATAACTACATAACATACTAGTACGTCCAACCGAATTTACTATTAGATTAATTTTTTCTATTGTAATTTAATATCTGGAATAATTGAGATAAAATTAAATATGCGCGAAATTGTGTGACGGAAATTAAGAATGTAATAAGCGGAACAGCATTTAATACTATATTCTCTAGTAACCGAATTGATCAGTCTACTTCGAAATGCGCAAGATAAATGACACTTGGCGATATTGAATAAACACTCGATACGCGGTGAAATCTATGCATTCATAGCAGCCAACGTAGTAAAATATTTCTAGAAAGAATTCATCCACTGATAGATGACGGGGGATTTTATAAATATTGATGGCCGCTCGTCTTACATAGATGACATGGGTCAGAGCTTTTGATTTTGGTTTTCCGACGAAGATAGACGAAGATCGGAAATATGGCCATCGCACTGATGACGCCAATGATGATGATGATGATAATGATGATGATCATCATGATGATGATGGAGGTGGTTCTTGATATTGGGTTCTTCGAGGAGAATTCCTACTGGGTAGAGTGCGAAGCGCCGTGTACAACGACACCTTCGCGTCTGCTTCGAATCTGTAATTCAAATTCGAAAGTCAAATTAATTTAACGCTCGTCATTTTTCACGTTTCGGTGGCGCCGCGCCGCGGCACGCGGAGCCTCGGCAGCTATCTTTCGATATTTCATCCCGTAGAAGGCCGTGCCCACTCCCCCTGTGATAGATGCATCTTTCCGTGATTGTGCTGTCACGCTCTTGAAACGAGGAAGACGCGCCACGAATATTTCAAGTATTATAAATGCGCGGCCGTGGGAGCGAATGATAGTCGACATTTCGCTACCGATTCGTACACGAGAGATTTATCTTATTCCTTGCATTGACCTTGTGCAAGATTCGTACAGATGATGTGTAAGTTACATAGCGTCATGTAAATTTGTTATATCGCATGTGCGTTAATTACAGAAGTAAGTTCTTCACTAGATTGCTCAATTTATATAAACGTATTGATATTTCTAAAAATAACGATAATATTTACGATTTGATGCTATTGAAGTACATTCCCAAACTAGATGCTCCTATTTCGAGAGTTATTATGAGTTAACAAGTTTCGCAGGTTATAAATATCTCTCACCTTATAACCTATCGATATTGAACGATGCACGGTGGTTGAAACCAGTCGGCAAGCCGTGAGTAGTGCTTATAATCGCGTTAGTCTAATCGGTGCTATAGGGAGTCCGTTTCAGAGTTGAAAGGGACCAAAGGCACTAAAACGGTCCTATTAAGCCTCTATAGACCGCCACAATTGGGCCACCCAATCCCCAATACAATAACGTAGTAACTTTTCGGGGAACCAAGTCTATCTGGGTTCGTGAAGGGGATTGAAACGATTTCATGCTTGTCACCACTATTCTCATTTCCTTGGAAACTAAATCTAAGCACATTTCTTCAAACTCATCTCAGTATGAGATCTCTGTGTTTTTTCAAATAGTTAATTAATCTTAGAATGCGTAGTTTAAACGAATGATTTTTAATATATAGAAATAAATTAATCATGTAATAACATGTTATCATTACTACACAGCATATGAAAAAATGTAAAAATGTTTTTTAAATTTAATATTTATATGTGATAAAATATACATATATTGTGAAATTTATATTATACTGGCATTAATTGTTATTGATACGATGTGATAATTCGCTTTACGTGAAATATTTTCGAAATTTTTTAACACTTGTTTTCAATGTAAATTAAATTCAATTTTGATTCAACTAATTCCTAGAATTAGAAAAAGATGTAAAGTTAGTTGAACCAAGATGAAAGTTAAACCTCTTTTGTGGAACGGTTATAAGAACGCGAAAAAAAAAAAAATACGTGAACACCTTTCCATAGGCTTAATCCGTTGATTCTTTTTCTTCTTCACCCTCGGCGATGAAGGAAAACCGATGTGATGCATGACTGCTCTCCCGTAAATTATTATATAAGCGCCACCCTATCTCCGAATCTGCGAAGTTTCAGAAATCTCTTTCTCGTTTCTCCATTTCTCCTGCCTTCTACCTTCATAGATCACAAAGAAACCGCCAGTAAGTTCACGGCAAAGTTTATAGGAGACAAAAGGGAAAATGTGTTGCCCGCTGAAAAATCGCCGGCGCTGCAGCTATTATTAATCTGTGTCCGACACGCGTGAGCGCCGGTTGCGATGTGTTTTCATGACATAATTCGGAATCGATTTAACTTCTTAGCACCCCTGCGTGACGTGTAAAGGACTTTTACTTGCTGCACCCGTAACTCAGGACGTACAACATTCCGGCTTTTAAGTCTCATTACCATACCTCCTTCGTTTGCCGCTCGGTTCTGCATCCTATTACATAGCTATTACACTGCCGGTTTACTCGACCGGTTACCGGTACCTGAATATTTATTTAACCGATTACTTTTTTCATCGACTCCAGGGAAATTCGATCGCCGTCGCGCTTGCTGCTTCGTAAAATTATGGGAAGCGAATGAAGGACGGATAAAAGGCTGCTGCTCTTTCAAAGGCGGCGCTATATTATTATATGCATTCTTATAATATCGCACTTGAGATTATTAATAACATTATTTAGTCAAGGTAACTAACTATGTATAATCCGTATAAATAATTATATGGTAAGAATGTTAATAAGAATCACTTATTATAAAACGAGCGATTCTACGAAGTAATTTAACAACGGACATGGAATATTTAACTCACATGTGTACCCTAATATAAATATACGTATTTAATATTTCTCAAAAGCAAGTCTCTTTAGCTGGCTCCGGTCATGTAAAATTTCATAAATTTAGATTGATTATTAAAAAGTAAATTGTTTCTTTGTAACGCCAATTACCTTCTTGAAATGTAAAGTTACAAAATTAAATTGCAATCACTAATGTTGCCAAAAGTAAAAATTTTTGCTCTCTTTCCTTACAGATTCTTTAAAGTGATGGATGATTTCACATCGACATGCGGTGAAGGTGAGTTTGCATTACTTCAAATATATTTCAAACAAAATTCCTCGACTCAGAAATCGAAGTAACTTCATTTCATCTACCACAATCGTGGATAATAATGCAACGCTTTGCATTGATTGCGAGCAGTTGAATTGCTAAAATATTTGATGAAAGTTACAAGACTCATGTCTGATCGGCGCCAACTAAAATGCATCAGGTTCGACAACAGTAGGAAATAGCTCTACGAAACTTTATATCAGCAATCATAAAAAAGAAACATCGAACATTGATGGGTACTCGTGTTTCTAGCGAGAAAAATCTTGCAGAAGTTTTCGCTTGAATAAAACTGCTGATCACGACTGTACGGATGCATCCTTTCCTAATTTACTCTCTCGATTACGGCTCGATCGTGTTGTATGTTGTGAGAACGAATGTAGAAGTTGGTGGTTGTTTTACTCGCGCGATTGTACGATCCGGCTTCTGTGTTTCGAATGAGAAGAATTCGACAAAGACGACGACTACGACGATTGGAAACGAATTCGACCGGAGTTCGAGAAGCGAAGGATCGCCCACGCGCGAAGTATATACCGGGGCGTTGTTAATTATCTGCCGCCGTTTATCAAGCAGTAGAGAAGAAAGTTCCCTTGAGCGTTTCTTCTTCTCTCTTCTACTCTCGTTTCTCTTTCTCCATCCGTCGTCGCTTTCTTCCTTTTCTTCTCTTCTCTGCGTGTATAACCTCGCGTCCCTCCATTTTTTCTCATGCCAAACGGCCACTCATATCTATGAGGCTGCGTTTGGTGTACATGTACACCGTGATTTAAGAATCGAGTTTTGATCTCTGGTTTATTTCGAGGTTATCTTAAATCTTTATGTATCTGAGATCTATTGTCTTCAAGGTATACTTTTTCAAGACAGTTATCTTCGGACGCTCGAAATTTTGAAATTTATTCGAGAGACCTGTTTTATTAAACTTACACAAAATTCGAAACTTTCAAAATTGTTGGAATTTGCAGAATTCCTCGGGAAGTTTATAAGATGTGAATTAACTAATGTAATCATCTCGGATTTCTGCTGTCGAAATTACACAACCGAGCATGTTCGGTTACGTTATCGCAACTTACTGGATTTGTACATGAGAAACTTATGAATCAACTCGAACTTGGAAGGTGGAACGGTCCATCGAAGAACAAGTTGAGACGCATTCCAAAGCAAAAGAAGCTGTTTAGTTGCTAATCTATCGAACCACCACTTAGCATTTATCAATACCGTATATCCAATGTCTAATACGAAAACGCTAGTCGATCGTATAGGGACGCTCGTACGCAAGTATCTCGTCACATTCATTAAATTGATTATTAATTCTCAAATACATTTAAAAATCAAGTTTAGAGTAAAGTAGCGCCAATTTTTTATTCTTTTCATTTTTCATATTTAAATTTATCTTTAATTGATATTCTCAATGGATCCAGACGTTTTCTTTAACTATGTTGGGAAAGTTGTTTATAACAATTTTTTTTTTACAATTTTACATAATCTTATTTTTCGGATTTTGATCTTCACAATGAAAAAATCGTTTAATTACGTTAATTTTAAACAAAGTTACATTACTCTTAATATACATATGAGGATTTTCTGATCTTTTACTATATACACAAGAAGTTTATTTATGCAATCTTGGATTTTTCTTATTTAATAAATATATTAATAAATATATTAAATATATAAATTTATTAAGTGATTCTTACACATAATTTAACATCTTTAAAAAGTATTTATAATATTGTATATTAAAAAAAATTGTACATAAGATTGTGTATTTAAAAACATTGTATGTATAAACATTATAATTAACAATAAGTAACAATACTTGGTAGTTTTTCGAAGAAAAGAAATGTGTACCAAGGAATAATTTAAGTATTCATAATTGATTCTTATATTTAGAACTGTCTTAAGTGCAGTCTTAAGATGTCATAAGCCAATCACAGAACCGTATTAGTATCTTAAGACGAACATAAAATAAGAATTGATTATAAATACGGCTTTAAAATATACTGTGAATATCAGTTAAAGAAGCAGAGTGAATACCGATTAAGGTTTATATATTTCACGAATTGTCTCAATGTGTATCTAATTATTTCTGAAAGTAAAATATAAATTATTACACTTCGAAAGTATTAGGCATGCTCTAGTCTTTTTGCGCGAACTCAAATCATAGTATGATTTGAATTCGCGCAAAAAGATAATTATCATATTAATTTTCGTTCAAGCATTTTGCAAAAACCTTCATTCTTGGTGCATTTTGCGACATACTCCATATACGTACACATTGCGATCGAACTTAAAATCATTCGATTGATTTAAAGCGGCAATAATCGGCAGCTTGAAAAGACTCTCTAACAAGCCGGTGATATTTTCATGTTTATGTACGCCAGACATTAACGTCTCCCCTCGTTTGATGGTTCTTATGTGTAAGGCCGGCGGAACTTTACACTCTTGTGGTACTAGGATCTTTCCCGTATTCTCGGTACAAGACGACCAGGATCTACCAGAGGCTATTTGAGCTGACGTATGTCAGCCTCTCGCGTATATATCATATTGCCACATTTACTACGTCGCTTCGGGTCATACTTCACGACTACTCCAGTAGCCCGAAAACCAACCTTCACACCGTACGGGGAGTGGCATATGCAATTCCGGGTGCGCCGCCCGCCTTTTATTCCTTCGTCGGCGATATCTTGGGGGCACGAACGAAAACAATATTTGCATGCGACCGCCCACCCTCGTCCATCAGTATGCACGAGGTTGTATTCGATCCCTTCCGTCTCTTCGTTTCGCGCTGTTTGAAACGTGACGGATCGAAGTTCATTACAACAAATTTCTACTTCGTTCAAAGTTACTTAGCGAAACATTTTTATACGCTTTCCTGAATTTCGAATTATGTTAAACTAAAATAAGCAAAACTCAATTTTCTTGTATGTGAAAGAAACTTATAATAAAGCAAAACACTGTTCGAAATCTCTCTCGCGGCATATAGTAATTATATTTAATCTTAATCTTTTTAGAAAACTAACATTTTATTCGATCTCGTTAACTAAATAGTTTATAAGTACGGAACGAAAATTTTAGTAAATTGTAATTTTTAAGTGATATACAATATTTCTCTCTCTCTCTTTCTCTCTCTCTCTTTCTCTTTTTCTTTTTTAATAATATCCTGAAAACATAAATGAAAATCGTGATTGCGTGTGCGAAAATGTTTTAAGTACACAGCAATGCTCATAAATCTATAATATTAACGACGAATGCGAAATAAGTTTAAATAAAAAGATTAATATAAAAGACAATTTTTTTTTACATAATAACATAAATTTAAAGATTCCGATGATCGTATTTTTTATATTATATTATATTGTACTATTTTTTTATATTATATTATATTGTACTATTTTTTTATATTATATTTTACAAATTTAAAGCGACTGTACGTTTGCAAATAATTGCATCAATGTGAAGACTATACTTTGAATTGATCATGGGCGCATCTTTAATTAATGATATTGCTGAATATACATATATAAGGCACATTTTCGACCAACAAACATTATTATCATCATGCTTCAGCTCCCGTCGAGCAACGTTTGATTTCGGCTGCCAAACAGCAGGGTGCTCAGAAAGACTTCCGTAATATCTCTCTGATCATACTTTCACCGATGTACAGATATACAGACCCAATATAGACATGTATATATGTACACATTATTCAAGTGTCAATCTATGAATTTCACTTCTTCGAATGCCGAAAATTTTCGATGAGCGAAATTCTATATGCCTATTTTTTCCTTAATATCAATACGCTTGTCCTACGGTGAATTTTAGTTTTTATGATAAAACTAATTATTAATTCAGTTATTAAAGAAGGATGTAATATATAATTATTTTATTTAACTTATAAAAATAGGAGGGTGGAATAATATTCGGCAAAAATGTTATTTTTGAAAAAAATGGCATTTATTAATGTCTGCCAAAGTAATCGTGAGTCTTCGACAATCTGCTTAAGGATCGAGATTATTTGTTAGCATAAAGACAGCACTGCTCCACAGGGGTGCTGGCTCCAGATTCACATTAGATGTCGACGTGTTCTGAGAAGATTCCTGTCCGCTAAGAGTACATTTCTGGCGTATGCAAAATTGAGATGACCTCGTGATAGATCCCAACGTGAAATGAGGATATCTTGTAAATTATGTACATTGTAAACAATGTACGCGTACATTGATGTCGAATTATATCTAATTTTCTTTATTATTCCCTGATTTGTTTCAATTGTTATTATATTCTAACGAAAACATTATTCTATAATTTACTAAAATTTCATGACTGATCAATGATCCAAAAAATATAAAAAGTCAAAAAGAAAACTTGTCATGTATTACGATAATATAAATAAAGAAAAGTGTTAAAAAAAGACTGATTTAAAAAGATTTAAGTAAAAAAAATAGTTTTGTAGTTTTTGATTTTCTTGGATACGAAAAATTATTAAAAATTTCGCAGTTTGAGAATCACCTCAAAAATTTATTACTATTTCTTTTATTTACATCTTTTTGGGTAAAATCAATCCTTTTTTAACACACATCTTTTTAGATCCTATAAATATGTAACATTTAAACGAAACAGTATAAAAGTACTATAAAATTTTCTTTCTACTGATTTTCGAGAAAGACTGAAATTTCGTTCGTGAAACGAATTTATAGAAATATCTTCGATCGTCTCTTGTTTCAAATGTTCACGAGTTCTTCGGTTTATGTTCCATTCAAGTTGAGGATTTACGTTCTACGATTTTTCACATTGTTATTTTTCCATATATGATAATCCAAGGACTCCTTTACGAAGAAATAGCTTTTATACTCGAGTCTGCTAACACGTTGTTGCTCATTCACATATATTTATCTTAATATTTTTACATGGAATGCTGTGTCGAAGGATGCTAGATCGAAAATAGCTCCGGTCAGCAGTTTTATTAGACCGTTTATCATGATTTTTTCATGAAAAATCTTATCTCTTTGCTGGCGCCATGCAATTCGCGTCTAAATATATTTGTATTATTGTCCTTCGTGAGAAATATAATATCGCATCTATCAAAGGAGAAGGGTACAACTTGCGCTATATAGTTCCGAGATACCGATGTACTCTCCGTTCGATTAAGCGGCTCGCAGAGGTCAAACGGCGTATCGTATGACTCGCGATGGGTCACTTAATTCGCCCTGAAAGCCGTGGTAAAGAGGTACGAAGTGCCTCTAAAGTACTTGGTACTTATCTTCTGCTCGTTTGCGCTTCGCTGAAAACAAGAAGACATAAGAGAGAAGGTCGGAATCCAAGAAGAAAAGATAGGTAGACGCGCTTCGATCGTTATACTGGTCAACTACTCTCATTAAGGTTTGCGGCTCTTGCGAAAATGCCGCCGCGACTGGCCGGCTGTAGCCGGAGTCACGAATCGTCGTGAATTCGTCGCAGCTTTTGCCGGTAATTTGCGATAATATTATAATCAGCCCCTTGCTGGGCCCGAAGAGGTGCCGACCCCACGCCCCAGGCCGAATTGATGACCCGTGGAATCGTACGCCTTGCCGCGCGTAGCGGTGTGCCCTTATTGACTGCCCTCTTCGCAAGCGAATATTTCTTCAGTTCCTGCGCGTCTTCGGGTCCGTCTGATGTCTCGAAAGCGCTTTCGAGATACCAATCGCATGTCCCGCTGACTGAACTCTCACGCGTATACATATATATATATATATATATA
>NW_017259212.1:2859185-2862796 GCF_001594045.1 Atta colombica | reverse complement strand
TATATATATATATATATATATATCCGTGTCGTCGTATAATTACTTTATCTGTTACGTTTTACTCCGTTACTTACGAAACTCCTTCGAAAAGGAAATATATACAGTAAGTCTGCGATGTTTGGACACTTGAATTTATAGACCTTGTCTTTATGACAGTAAAGTATAATAACAAATATACACTGAGAAAAATTTCTGATTGAAAATGAACGAACCAGAAGAGAAAGATTCTGATCATATCAAGAGTCTGATTATGTTAACTAAAATTATAATAGATTCAACCAGAAAATTATAATTTGTTCATTTTTAATCAGTATTCTAATTAAATAAATTCTGAATCAAATTCTTTTTCCGGTGCATAAAGTATCTTTCGCGTTCTACTTAAAAACTTGTACTACTAGATTATATATTGCGAGATATACAAATTTCATGTTACAGATGAACTTATAGGAGTCCATTGCACGCACGGTGTGAATCGTACTGGTTATTTAATTTGTAGGTCAGTATTAAATAATTTTATACTGCCTTTAATTAAATGCTTTCATTACCGTTTTTTAGATATTAGATTATTATTGCTGTTAGATTTTAGATATTCGAATTTTTCGGATATCTGAATTCATCAAATATTTGCTTAATTTGTATTTGAATAAATACTTGTTTAGTCTTATGTAACTAATAGTGTATTAAGAGACTGGTAATTTATATTTATCAATTATTTATTATTTTAATATCAAATATTCGTAAGATTAATAGAAACTTAGGGTGCGTTTCGAAACTAACAGTAATTAAAACTCAATTTAAAGTATAGATTTTAGTTACTTAGTTTAGTACATTTCAGAACGCATTCCTTGAAACGATTACGGCGCTACTTTGTTATAGATATCTCATTCAGCAGCTAGGTTGGGATAATCAAGATTCCTTAAAAGGTACGTTATTTTAAAACATTGTATATATACTCCATTCAACGAAAGAATTATTTCAGATCGGGCGAAAACTTGTCCGTTTTGTGCAAGTCTTCATAGCGTTGTATAGCATTATATTACCTGCTATGCGCAAACCGAGGTCATTCTCTCGTTGAACAGAGTATAGCAAAGTCTTGGCCTCTCTTGTTAATTATTTTATTTTTATTAGATGTAATTAATGAGGGAATTAATTAATAATTTTATATATATTTTATATATATTTTTTCGGCTACAAGTAATTGTTAATTTGGAATTATTATTAATAGATGGGGAAATAATTATTCGTGGATTATAAACAATTTTATATTCTGTCAAAATTGTAGTGTAGATACATAGTAGGCCATGATCATAGGTCAGATCGTTTTTTTTTCTGCACGCCAGGCAAAACATAAATCAATATTTATTTCGTTATACATACAATCAATCTGAGACAGGTTAGTTAACGATGACAGATGAGATTATACTTTGCACTCTATTGATAAAGCTTATCGTCCAAACGAGATCTTCCTCTGTCTGTATCCAGCTTTCGGAGAAGCACGTGGATATCCCGTCGAACGCGACATTTATCTCACCGCGTTACAGGAGGTCCAACGCGGTGAGAAGATCGACACAAGTAAAGTTGTATTGACGCCAGATCCTATCAGTGTCGCAGCTTCAACTAGGAAGAATCCGAAACACTTATTGAAAAACCTATCAGGCCGACCGATGGGGCCGCCGATATTCGCGATACCGCGACGAGGTTTTGCAAATGGCAGACCATTTTCGTCTCAGAGATTCGGCAGAGGTATCGCGGGACCTCCACCAGGATTCGGTCCAATGCCACCTCCGTCTGGTATGCCACCTATTCCGCTAATGAGTCCACCACTCTACGGCCCTAGGCCGTTCAGATATGGACCACCACCAATACACCCGGTCCAGGCGATGCCAACGCCGCCCGTACCTGGTTTTCCGCGTCCCGCTTTTCCACCGCGTATGTCAGGTCCACCGAGAATGTCAGCTCCACCGAGATTACCAGTCGGTCCAACTGCGCGATTACCGCCACCAAAGATGCCACCACCACCACCGAAGATGCCTCCACCTTCCAGATCCAAACAACTCCAAACACAGAAGAAGCAGCAAATTCGAAATGGAATCATGGGGCGCTCGGTAAACATTCGTATGAGACGAAATGGTCCAGTCAACAACAGAACCTTGCCTGAAGTGCATAAGGAACAGGACTTCACTATTGACACGTTCGAGGAAAATCTACTTACGACTTCAAATATCACACAATCGCGACGGCAAATGAGAGGACGTTATAATCGATCCAAGTGACCATATACTCGTTAGGAATGCGATGATAAATGAAGGATTTTCCATTTGACACATCGCAATTAAAACAGAGATTCACAGTGTTTAAAGTAGCTTGTGCGCATAGTCGCTGTCGTGTAACGAACAGAGATATTTCACAATTTGCACTGTGATTATTTTTGAACTTGGACTTGGATATTTACTGGACCCCCCAAGTTATATAAAGTGTGAATTGTTACATCGATATCAATAACATATACCTCCCGTAGATATTTTTTTTTATTTTACGAATATATTTTATATTGAAGACAACGCTAACGAACTTTATCTCATGATCATTTTCTGGCTTATGTCTATGTACACATATTTTTACTTTAATAATTCATTAAATAAGTATTGTTTATGTTGATTTAATAATGTAAGGTTCAAATTTTACTAAGGAAATACAACCAAATGTGTGTCTCTCTCTCTCTCTTTGACTTTAATAAGCTTTGGATAAAACATACACAAAAAGACACGTATTTTTTTAAGTCCTCAATCATACATTAAGGGAAATCTTCTCATGAAAAAAATTGATTTCTTTCTTTCTGAGTGAATATTATCTAAACAGTAAAGTTAAAGATATAAAAGTTGAATGATTAAAAAAAGAAAACTATAGTACTAAACTTTTTATAAATAAGATAATTTTTTAATAAAAAAAAAACATTTTTATTTATTTGATAAAAAACAAAAAATATTTATTATTATTATAATAAAGTACACAAACAATTCAACTTTTAATTAAAACTTTTTTTATATCTTTGGTTTAGATGGATCCATGTAAAAAGAAAGAAATCGATCTTTTTTTAAGAGAGAACATCTCCTTAATATATGATTGAGCTTATAAAAATACATATAATATATCTTTATCTATATTTTAATATATCTAAAACTTTTTAAAATCGAAGGAGAACATTTGATTGTGTTTCTTTGTAAGTTTATTCATAGACAGAGTCATGAGATTGTGACAAAAACTATTTGGGAGTGTAATAAATAATTGTTTATATGTTTGTTTAACGGGAAAATAAAATATTACATATATCTAAAGACAGAACTGTCCATGACTGTCTTATGTACGTACTATTATTTGTAGATTAAGTGTGAGTATGTCATTAACATAACTTCATAATAATTTGATGTATTATGAAATTTTTTTTATTTAAACATTTAATTTTTGTTTAGCATTATATTAATTGCACACACACTTAAAGTCACAAATATAGTATATTTAAAATAAATAATAAATTACCTAAAAATCAAAATAGATGAAAATAAAATGAACAATTATATTATTCTATAATACAATTTTAAAATATGGACAGT
>NW_017259212.1:2856464-2859085 GCF_001594045.1 Atta colombica | reverse complement strand
ATATATATATATATATGTATGTATATGTATATTATATAATATTATAAGAAAAAAATATTAAATTGAAAATTTCTTTATCCATTTACATTCGTGGGACAAACTCACAATTATTTTCATGAGTAGGCCAGGTAGAAGTAGAATTTTGCAATGTTTTTGCAAAGCAAGACTTAATATCGAGATTAAATAACTCGCAATTAATTACTGCACTACAGCGATAGAGATTTCAGCAAATCTGCGAAATCAGGTATTTAACTTTATTTTCTTTAATATGACGTAGTTTCATTCTTTTAGTATTGAATTATGAGCGAGTTTTATATTTTCGACATGATTTATTATTGTCCCTTCTATATTATATCCGGTATACAGTCAGTTCCTTTCTGAACGCTATAAATCTGTTCTCGGGGAAATTATTTCGCGAAGGAATTACTTCCTAGTAGTACGATGGGGCCGATGAATGTTTTACGAGAATGCTCGGTGGTAAAGTAGCTTATGTAGTAGTTCGACGTTGTCGTCTACTATAAGATTGCGTAGATAGATACGCGCGAACGTAATTGAACGTACGCCTGAAAGATCGGAGCGGGCCATGGCATCTGATCGTGCATCGTGTATCACGGTCCAAGATATTAAAGTGATTCAA
Organism: Atta colombica; assembly: GCF_001594045.1. Lineage (NCBI taxonomy): Eukaryota > Metazoa > Arthropoda > Insecta > Hymenoptera > Formicidae > Atta > Atta colombica. Next base: position 2,858,448 of record NW_017259212.1, on the reverse strand, counting down.
TATTCGGATCGGAGTCAAAGGGTCACGCGTGTAGGAGGGACACGTCTCTCGCGCGCCTGACCATATATCACGAACTGCCGTTGGCGTACGTGGAATAATTCCACGAGAAATTGCACGCGTCATACGCGAGTAACGCCTTGGACCTCGGGGCTTTACCCGGCGGCTTTAAAAGTGAGACTTGGTGATAGGAAGGGCATAAATTAAGTGCGTTTGTATGTGCGTTTTATAGCGTACAGCGTCCCTCTCGCATGGTATGATGTGCATTGGTTGATTGTAATGACGTGCGGCAAATTTCGGCATATTATTAAAAACATATTATCAATAACATATAAATAATATACAATTAATGCTAAGTAAAAAATATAATTCTTAGGTTATTAATATTACTAATTTCCTAAAACGAAGAAAGAAAAATTTAATAAATTGGATATATTTAATATATTTAAACAATGACTAAATAAAAAAAATGAAACGTGTGTGTATGTGTGTGTGTGTGTGTGTGTGTGTGTGTGTGTGTGTGTGTGTGTGATCGCAATGATAAGAAATTTAATAAAATGTAAAATGTAAAAATCATTACTGAAATATTATATTTCAGAAAGAGAAATTGGAATATTAAGATTAAAAGAAATTATTGCAATGACATTTAAAATTTATTGACATCAAAATTCTACTTTTTTTCTTTTGAACTATTTGCTTGCTGTAGAAATAACAGAAAAGATATAATACATGAATCGTTTGCTTTCATCATAGTCAAATTAATATCATGCTCTAAGTTATGTTGATAGACGTAACGTAGGCACATGTCGGATTTAAATGTTAGGAAGTAAAGAAAGAGAGAAGGGAATGATGACGACGAACGACAACGAGAAAAGAGGTCGTGGATGGAAGGAATTCGAAAACTTTCTCAGAGGTGGAAAGATCGTCGCCCTTCTCGCGCCACACTCCCGGCTCACGGGAGACAATCCGAAAGTAACTTCTGGTGCGGGCTACTGGCGCCATGAGAAACAATCGTCCATCGCGATCGTTGGGCGCAATCGTGAACGCGAGACAACTGTTTCTCCGGGTCCCATACCTATCTCTCAGTTAGACATTAGATTTATCGACATATTTTCTCAGTCTTTTGAGAGACTTTATTTACTTTTGTACAACATCGTCTACCTCGCTTTCGTGCATCGCTGCTGCACGCGCGACTACCCGCCTTGTTTCGAACCGCACCGGACGCTGGTCGATCAGATCGGAGGGGGATAGCAGAAATGGAGGTTCAACCCGCCGGGAAACGGTGTTTGTATAAATTCTATTTTGAGCAGAAGAGAAGATACGCGCGTGACAATCGAGAATTGATAGAAATTGGATAAAAATCAAGGGGCTTGAGGAAAATATGTTATATTACGTGGAGCAAATTTGTCGGCATTTAAAAAGAGAACTTTAAATTATTGCTATTACTTATGTTGTAAGGAGTAATTCGAAAAAGAATGCGAGTTTTCAAGTGAACAATCGCTATACTATTATCTCAAATCTTGAGACTGCGATTTTACTTTCGATTTTTGTATTTTTGGGCGAATAGAGCAAAAAGTTGTAAATGTAACGCATTATGATTGAAAGTAATAAATGTTCGAAGATTCGATTTTTTTCAAACAACAGGAAAACTAAGCAGGCAAGTGAGAATCACATTTAGATAGTGGAGTACAATTAACAAGTATATATTCAGATAGCAAAATGTCTTCTAACAAACTATCAGCAGACGAACAGAAATTGATGGCAGTCTACCATCAACTGCGTCCGCATTAGGCTTGTGTTCTGTTAATATTGTCTGTCGACATAATGTGAAGACAAATTGTTGGCAGAAACTGAGCAGATTCTGCCGACATTATCTGATTGTAAAATCTGTTACGTTCTTTCTAGTAATCTGTTAACAGTTATGTACATCTACTTATATACATCTAATCTGTAACAATTCTGTTATTTTGTTGGCATAGTGTATGCA
>NW_017259212.1:2855292-2856364 GCF_001594045.1 Atta colombica | reverse complement strand
CAAATGTTCAACTCCTCTCCGAGCCATCCTTAAGGAATAAATACAATTTTATTAACATAATTAACAATTTAATTAGATGATTTAATAAGCGCTAAGTTGAAACAATAATTTTTTATTAGAGGTAGAAATTTCTATTATCGTAACTGATACAGGGTTACTGCGAACGAAGATCGTATGATCTAACTATCGCGTGATTGTCCGAAATGATCTTTCGAGTGCGTTTCGACAGAACTTTTCAAATAATTCGTAAAAACTCACAGAAGGACAAACAAGTCCATAAAGACCTCGCGTCATTTCGCTGTTTCTTCTTCCTCTAGTTTCCCCTTTCAGTCGTTTTACATTTCTTTGAAGTGCGATCTATCAGAAACACAGATCACAAATCAGATAATTCATATGCTTATCTGATCCATATCTGATTTGTATGCACATCAACAATAAGTTGCAGAATGAAATAATCGTCAGAAAGAAAGTAAACGAATCAAAAGGAAATAATAATGATTTAGCATGCAAAATTATTTCTTATTTTTATTAAGAAAAATATAATTTTTTATTTGTTACATTAGCATCATATATTGTTTACGCTTAATAAAAAAGTTACTTTAATGAAGTGATTAAATTTCATAGTGTATTAAAATGAATATAATATCCATAGCGTATCAATTTTATATTATTATCATTTTTATATTAATGAATAATACTTTTATTTTTTAGTTTTCGATATTAAATAAATAGAAAGGAATAAGAAAAGTATTGAAATCTAAACCAACTTTTCGTTTTCAGAGAACAGGGTTTATAATTTTGCAGAATGAATTCTATGTATCCCTTTTAATTCACCTATTTTTTTTGCAGCATTGAACGCTATAATTCACTGGCGGAGGGATCGACAGTGAGTTCCTTCCGACGTGGCAATTAGTCCCGATTAATTCCTCAAAAATGAGAAGGAACGCGCGCGTGCTCTGCGGTAGGTATAGATCTTTTAGGGTAGGCACTTCGAAATCGAATAGAAGGCTAAAGGCTAACCACACACGTGGCTGAGTTATCTAACCCCTCTCTCTCTCTCTCTCTCTCTCTC
>NW_017259212.1:2845244-2855192 GCF_001594045.1 Atta colombica | reverse complement strand
CTCTCTCTCTCTCTCTCTCTCTCTCTCTCTCTCTCTCTCTCTCTCTCTCTCTCTCTCTGTATCTCCTCTCTATTCCGTATATCCTTTATTCCGTGTATCCTCCGGCCTATGTATTACGCGTATGTATATTGTATACGCGTCTCGTTGGCACGCCAATACGATGCGTGGCAATGCACTTTAATGCCGCGGCGCGGCCTACTTAGCGGCCGGCTTGATTAACATGGAGTGATTAATAGTTGCTCCCTCCGTTCGTAACCAACCCCAACAGCGGCGGCATCGAAGATCTAATCGCACGATATTTATTGCCCTGCGCGTCGTCCACTTCGGAACCTTCGCCTCGGCCACGGCGATTTTGCGAGTCCGCTCCCTCTTCTCTTTAACCTCCTTTCATGTTCTTCTCCTTTTCGATTTCGTTTATTTTGATTTTTATTTTCGTCTCACATCGACTCACTTGGAGCCGGTCCGCTCCTCGCCTTCCTGAATTTCGGCCTCCCAACATCGCCTGAATTCCTTTCGGTTCCAGTTTCAGCTCAAGTTATTTAACAGTGGTTTAATGATATTTATTAATTTATGCGACGGAAGTATATAATATTAATTAAAAATAAGCAGTAAAATATAAGTTAATTATGTCTCACTTTGTTTTAAAAATTAACTTTTTTCGTTTGTGATGAATATGATAAATATCTGTAGTCGTATATTCGAATTCTATTCTAATTCCATTTGAATAAAAAGAATCTGTCTATGTTTTCGATAAATTCGAGATGATACGCTGTTGGGTTTTGCGCGAGAGACATATCTATCTCGTTTGTTCCCCCTTTACATGTTGCGTCAGCGTTACGTTGGCGCCGCATTCGTCTATCCAATCTGTAGCCGTGTTTACAATCCCAGCTTCGATGGCTTGCAATTGTTCTGACCAGGGATGACTTTGTAAATAGATATGGACATTTTACTCCTTTAAGCATCGATTCTACAAAAGTGATTATTATATCGAGCATCGATATTAGAGATGATAATTATCTTTGAAAAACACATTGGATATGAAAATTATAAATATGATTATTTTCGTAAGATTGCATTTGGAGACAGTAGTTTGATATAATTTAAGGTACTGTTTCAAAACGCGTTTACAAATGTAATATATATTTTTCTCTTTACTACAATAATAAAAAAAGGGTTTACTTAATTTTTGTGCTCAATTTTACATACAGCGTATAATTTGCTTGAAGGAAATGTGATTATTATTTAAAAAAAAATATCGGATAATCACGAAAGTCACAATGTCGCGTGTCATGTTTCTTATTATCGCAGGAAATGTACAAATGTTCGATAAGGAAATGCATTGAGAGCAAAGTGCACGTAACAATTATATAATACGTAATTAAGATACTAATACATTTATTTGTGTGTAAAATCGATCCATGAAATTTACACGTGATTAATGAAATATTCGATGATAACAGTCTGATAATAGCAATGTCGTGGTTACGCGCGGAGTTCAGTGTCGATAAATAGAGTCGTCGTACATCAATGCGCCCACTCGGCTTCCCGCGGAGACTATTTATACGCCTATTCCATGGACAACGAGTCGATAATTAAGACGCTGTGTAATTAGCGATTAACGCGCGTTATTAACAGTGCAAACAGTTCGCCATCGGCGAATCGGCGCGCCATATGGGGGACTTAGCAAGCCGCAGTAATGGGCGGATACTGCGGTACAGATATCGCCGATACGTTTTGCCGCATACAAAACGTGCATTTTGATTCTGCACGGGTCACCGTGCTCGGATTTCGTCGCTTACGAAGCACTGACATTCGGATATACGTAGGATACACGCATAGAAACTTACGCACGAAGTGCGTCGTTCGCGGTAATTAAATCCTCCAGGAATCCGGTGAATTATCAGTGGCGCGTGGTAGGCAGAATATTTTTACGACGACCGCATCATTTCTGAAGAGGATTTTCCATTTGGTAAGTATCCGCTTTGTTTGTTATATTCAACTTTAAAGCATATTGCTATGTATTTGAAACAATGGACGATTAAATGCAATAATTTCATACGTTGAATCTTGAAAATCCTTACAGAAATTTAATACTGAAAGGTAATAATTATACAATTACTTATTTTGAATATTGAAAGCAATGAACAATATTTTTAATATATATACATAATATTTTTAATTAGGGATGCATCAGATATCCGGAAAGTATCCAGTATTTAATATTATCCGGCACTTTTACTATCCAACCGGATAGCCGAATGTCACTATTATCCGGTTGAAATTTGATATCATTAAATTGTTGATTTTTTTCTTATAATGTTCTAGAAATATGTATGCATATTCATAATGCCATAATATCTTATACATTGTAAAATTACAATCTTTTTCCTTAAAGACCTTTTTTTAGAAGATACTTTCTCGGAATCCGATTAGATATCTGAAAAATGTTGGATATCCGGAAAATGTCGGATATTCGATTCGAAGAAATTGCCTTTTTGGATATCCGATGTTACATTCTGCCCGGATATCCGTTATTCGGTATCCGGTAATTTTACGATCCGATGCATCCCTATTTTTAATACTCAAAATAAGTATAGTTAATCATTATCTTTCAAAACGTTAAATTTTTATTTTAAAGAAAATACTTCAATAAACTCCTCTTTTGTACACATTGACCCAATAATTTAAAGCATAAAAGCGCATACTTATCATTCTGAATAAGGGCCATTGAAAATACTATCACAAAGCGAAAAAATATATCCATTTAGAATGTTATTACCAGTTTTAAGGCATTATTAATTTTAAACGATAATCAAACTGCGATGACTTCAGCAACAGTAGTAGTATATAATACAGTAATAATTGTGACACAGTTATCATTTCCAATTTGAGATACCGTTATCCAAGTGAGAACATGGAGCTAACGTAGTGTTATATTCGTGTAAATGAACTTCTATTCATAAACCTCGATAATAAATATTCGTCTGTCTACCTTAGTAAGGACGATCGAAGGTGCGTGTCTTGCATGCCGTAAATACGAGACAGCGATAGTCGCAATTGTGATCGGGAGAAGCGACATTGTTTCCGATGGTCCCGATACCCGCCTCCCACGACATTGTTGGACGGTCTTATTATCCCTGAGCTCTTTGATCGATATGGACAGATATCGATAACGGTGCGATGTTTATCGTGCGGGTAGGCTCGGATAAACGCGTACGGTGTAGCATTACACAAAGAACGTGATGCATGGCCGATGGTAGTATCGGTGTGTGAAAGGAGGGAGAGAGAGAAAGGACGAGGAGAACACCTTGTTTTTTGTGATCGTAGGTGTTGCCTCAAAAGGGCTACGAAGAAAACTCCTCGCATTTATGCATCTTTACGTAATTACAATTGTACGTACGATATTCGGAAATAAATACGTTTGTGAACGATCAATCAGAGCATGATTTTTTGTGAATTTATTCATTGTATTGTTACACTGTTAGAAATGTAATCACGAGCTTCCTTTACGTGTAAATGAAGCTCATGGTTATGAATAAAATTAAAAGTAATGAATGATTTAACTGAAAATTAAATTACAGTAGTTACTTAAATGTAATAAACGTGTACATTAAATTTATGAAATTTAATGTACTTTTAATAAAACTTTATGAAAAGTACATTAAATTTCATAAATTTTCATGAAAAATACATTAAATTTTATGTACACGTACATAAATATACTTTTTAGTTATATAAAATATATTAAATTTAATATAATGCCATGAAAGTTCAAATATTATTAAGTTCAAATTGTGTAACTTAAAAATTAATAAAATTTAAGAACATTTCTAACAGTGTAGAAAATTTGTGTGTTAAATTTAACACATTTCATGTATTTCAGCAATCCATTCAAATTTTTGTGTTAATTTCATACAAGATGATATGTTAGAAAGTAATACAATTATTATTTGTAAAAAAATTAATATAAAAAATGTATCAGTGACACAATTTATGTAAGCAAATTGTAGAAACATTTTTTTCAGTAAAATTAATTTATGATATATCAAATTAACATGTATTTTATTCATTTATTTGAGAATTTATGTTTTAAAATGCATTATGTATTTTATTCATTTATTTGAGAATTTATGTTTTAAAATGCATTATTTTTATGTTATTTATTTACTTACTCATAAATTATGTTATTTTGGCACTAAAAAATGTGAAATATTATCCTAAGGCAATATTCAAATAACATAATTGTATTAAATTAAACTCGTGCATATGTTAAAAATTCAATAAGGTTTTAAGTGAATCAATTTATCACATATACAAAATGTTTTACTACATATACGATAAAATTTTCAGCGTACTTATTAAAAAATAAATTAAGAACTTTTTATCAGTTAATACAAATTATATGTATGTGTGATTGTAAAAAAATTTTTATTTGGTACCACTCTACAATATATTAACATTCGTGTGTACGACCAACATTACAAATTCGCGAAATCAAATGTTGTGGCGGACACCATAAATTGATGTCCGCCATGCCACGCTCAACAGATCCTTTAACGCACGCCGTCGCAGGGTGCCATAGCTTGTATCCAATCGATTTTTGCTTAACGCTTGAAAGTCACGATTCAATAAAGATTGCTTCGAATAATCTTTATATTCACTAATCTTGATATTCACATTTCACCAATTTTATATTTTATTTTCGCAAATAATATAAAAACGTGAATTTTAATTTTTTTTAAATAAAATAACTATATGTATTTAAGGATCATGGCACACAAAAGACTCAAGCAGTAAAACGTATGCAGTAAGCGAATTGGGCAGTTAAGTAGAGATCGCAAGGTCATAACGTAAGCAATAGCAAATCCACCATGTTAATTTCCTTATTGCTTACGATTTAAGTTTTTTTTATGTGCCATAATCCTAAGGCATATAAAAAAATTTAAACAGAAAATAATGAAAGGAGATAGCAAGAGTGTGAATGGGACATCACAGACTTCACACCCCTGATATGCGTCTCAATATCAGATCTGTCGAAACGAGCAGAAACCGGCCGAGCTCGTAATTGGAATGAATTCTTTTCGAAAAGAGTAGCGGCCGATGGCAACGAGATACGATCGTGCGCGGCGCACACGCGTAGAACGCCGCATTAACGGCCGGAACTGTTATCGACGTCTCTATTAGGGAGCTCTCTGTCGACGAAGGAGACCCTTCTACCACCCCAACCACTGTCGGTTCCGTTTCCGAATTTAATATCTTGCATCATCAATATATACGGAATTCGTCGCGCCAGCTTCGATCCGATAATCGATACGCGTATATCTGGAGGCGGCGACTGAAGCGGATGACGGACTCTGTTGTGAAATGTGGAGGTGTCTGCTGAAAGTAGTCATACAAAAATCTTAGAGATCACTCATTTTATTTGAATATTTGTTATAATTTATGAATGCTGGATATAATGGCACAGCGACGTTGATTTTAGTAGTTTCTATATTTAACTTTAGAATTAACACAGATTTTCCAACTGTATATAGGTCTCTCAAACATGATGAGTAATAAAAAATTTTAACATTCTAGTAACCAGAATATTCTATGACAATTATTTTAGTCTAATAAAATTATTTTCAAATCTGACTAAATTTTTAGATACTTTAGCAAAAGCATTCTTTTCCGTATATATAAACATCCGTATATTAACTTACACTGTTAGAAATATTCTTAAATTTCATTAAATTTTAAGTTACACAATTTGAACTTAATTTCATGATATAAATATATTATATTAAATTTAATGTATTTATAACTAAAAAAGTATATTTGTGTATATACATTTACGTAAAGGAAACTCGTAGTTACATTTCTAACAGTGTATATGTAAATAAAGCTCGTGGTTATGAACGGAATTAAAAATAATGAATGATTTAACTAAAAATTAAGTTACAGTAGTTACTTAAATGTAATGAATGTGTATATTAAATTGATGAAATTTAATGTACTTTTCATAAAATTTTGTACATTAAAATTCATAAATTTTCATGAAAAATACATTAAATTTCATACGTACATGTACACAAATATACTTTTCAGTTACAAATACATTAAATTTAATATAACGTCATGAAATTAAATTCAAATTGTGTAATTTAAAAGTACATTAAATTTCATGAAATTTTTAACAGTGTACATAACATGCTTATGAGTCCATACTATTTTATGCTAGCTATTGTTATGCATTTTGTATTATAGCCTAATTTCTATGGAATGCAATATGTAATATGTTAATAGATGATAATAACCGATCCTGATCGGTGACAGGAGCGGCGAACCAAAGATTAGCGGACAGCTCCCATTCGAGGAAAGAGAAACGAAGTGGCAGGCGAGAGAGGATAATAACGTAGGTAGCCTGCGGCACCGAATGATTAATAAATCAGGCATGCCGTTGAGAGAACAGTTTAACCTGCGACCTCGGCGCGATGCATCGCGCTCCTTTTCATTTTTCCTCGTCCCCATCCTATTTGCATCGCGCGGCGCGGTTTGCTCTCATGCGGCGCGTGAATCCTTTTCGCGACGGCCTAAACGGACTCCTCGTGTCGGACGGCGCTTTTTTCTGTTCGCTCACAGCGATACAGATACGTGCGGCTAATAGCCCGTTCCCACAGGCCTTAACTCTGAATGTTAATTGTTGCTTAAATTTATGAGAACCCGTCTTCCTCCCCGCTCCTTCTTCAACCCGGTCTTCTTCTTGTCGGACGGCTCTCCGTTCTACCTTGCTCTAACCGAATAACCATAGCTATATATTTATCGCTAACGATGAAACCACGAAACAAGCCTGTTGATTATCGATACGAGAATATTGGTACGAGGTACTCATGCCATTCGTGATAAAGGCAACAGAAATTAATACCACGGAAATCTTCGTTGTCATCGTCATCACGGAACTTTGAACTTGTGGCACAGGAATTTGAGATAATAATAATCGAGAATAACGTATGATTGCACAATGATGTTTATAACGTTTAATTAAGGCAGTAAGATTGAAACCGATAACATCGTATTCCGCTTATTAAGCGAAACATTTGAAATATTGTCTTTGTTTACTTGTATATTTAAAGTCAATATATTTTTTATAGTTTGTTGAAGGATTGAAACTATATTAATGAAGAAATTATATACCTAATTTCTACAAAAAGTGATATGATTGGAAATACCATATAAAAAAATAAATGTCGTATCTACATATGAAACAGTACAATAATTATCAATATTTATATTTAATAATTTTGTAATTTAAATGAAAATTTTCTTATTTTATTTTATTTTTTAAAAACATGTTTATTGAAACAAATTTAAGTTCTAAATCGCCAACTCTTTTGTATTACTTTCAAATGCAATATAGAAAAATCTGTGATTTTTTAAAATAATTTTTTCATTTTGTTAAAAATACATGCAATATATCCTAAAAGTTGCAGTGTTTGAATTTTGACAACTCATGGCGTGATTTTATAAAAAATATATAGTTGAGCGTATAATATAGAAAGAAAAAAAATAAAATGCGTATATTCTTTAAAGTGTTATTCCACACAATTTAGAATTAAAGACTCTACTAAAAAATTGCTAAGTTTGAAATGTGTTACTTTTCTATCAACGCATTTCTATCGACAATATAGAGAAATGATTCTCTCTCGTATATTAGATTTGCTGCATTGCGAAATACTATCTAGTTTATCATTCGTCTTTTTTAAAGGTCACTCGTCGATTGAAATGTTATGCGTTTATTTGTTACGGAAAATGTCGCGTATATGTTGACCGTACAGTAGGTCAGATTTCTCATTTAGGAATGTCGTGGGAGTTTGTATTACATCTCGCGTAAGCTTCCGCGGATTCGCGCAATGCCACTGAAATATTTGTGAAGTGCTTTGAATTTCTGGAATATACATCGTTAAACCCATGATATTTTTCTATAAAACTATCGCCATTCGTTATACGAAACATAACGTACGATATTTTACTGAACAAACTACTAAAATTTATAATGCTGGCCGATTTTCTGCGGACCATTGGTTTATTATTTCCGCGATAAGGAAAGTTGAGAAAAAAATTAGGCTACTAGAATATTAAAGCCATAAAAATCTAATGATATCAAGCAATATATTGCGGATTAATTTTCTTTTCGATATATATATGTTAATAATACTTCAATTTTATCGAACCATAACGAGATATTTGTAAAATCTAATAGAAAATGATCATTATTGTTACTAATTTTAAAATATCATTAAACATCATAAATTATTATTGAAGAACATTTCTTCCTAAAAAATATAATTCTCTCCAGATCTTTGACAAATTTTTTTTCGGCTCAAAGTAATCCGGATATCTGGATAAAGTAGAACTTCTTTCGAATTCTTCTCCGCGTGTCTCGGTCACCGCCGGGCGTCGACTTTCGAAGACAAGAAAGGTGGTAAGGGAGAAACACACGTAAGATTCAGCAGGACAGAGGAGCGCGTTAGTCGTGTGATACATAGATCGAGTGACTCAGAGATTCCTGGAGCCGGACTGACAAGCGAAATGGGTCAGGCACAGTGCACTTAATAAAGGCGAGATAGCACCGGGCCATGATTACCATATGAATTGGTAGGCACCGTCCGAAAAGAAATACTGTCGTGCTATCGTTACGTAGTTGCAAGGCACGCTCGCGCACGCCTATTGTGTGTGGTCTCGGTCGTATGTGTGTGTGCCTGTCATCAGCTGTCAGCGGCAGCTAGCTTGACGAGCTATCGCTCACCTTACTGTCAACGGGTCTCCACACGTAGACAGACACATATGTGTATGCGCTGGCATGACGACCGCGTACGCCAGCGCACGTTCACGCGCGTGCGTTGCGCACGTTCCACGCAACCGGTTTCACGGCCACGCCACGACATCATCCTACAAAGATTCTCTGTCTTGCCGCTTTATCGTTTTCCGCTAATTTGATTCCGGATTTGATCCTTTGGAGGATAGGCAAATTAGATGGCTAGGAATTAAGAGATCCAATAATCGGACCGACATCTCAATCGATAAGAAAGCCGTTGTGAGAATAATACATATCTTTTGTTTAATTATTTTGATATTTTTTTTTAGCTTATTATAACAATATTTATTTTTATACTTTTACATATTTTTTAAATAGAAAATTATTATTTTTTTCTGGCATTTCTATTGGATCACAAGTATCGAGATGCAAGTAATGTCTAGCTTTCACATTCCTGAAAGTTTTTAAAGGAATTTACGCATTTTACTTTGGGGAGCACGCAGAATTGTTGGATTTATCTTTTTTTTTTTACTTAGTTTCATTTACTGACTTCTAAAATCATAAAAAAAATAATTTTATTATTAGGAGATTCAGGAGATAAAATTTTAGGACATATTTTAACAGAAGAAAGCATCGATTTATTTTTTTGAGTCATTTCTACGAAAATTTATTTGTTTTTATAAAAATCATTTTTTTTTTATTACAATCAATTAAATTGTGACTTTTGCACTATAATAATAGAATAAATAAGATTTTATGATGAATACTATTGTGTACTTTGTGTAAAGTTTGGTGTTTATTAGCGAAATACTAGAGAACTCTATTCTTTTTAGCTGAATTTTTTGCATAGTCCATTTTATTTTTTTTCTTTTTGCACATGGAAAAAAAAGAGAAAATAGAGAGATGAATCATGCAAGGAATTCAGCTAAAAAAAAACAAGTCTCTAATATTCTCCTTCATAAATGTTCTACAAAATAATAGCCTTCACGACAAAATCTTATTTATTTTATAGTGTAAATATATAAGTCACTTTAATAATAATTGGTTTTAATTAAAAAAAGTTTTATTAAAACAAAAAAATTGTTCGTAGACATGGCTCGACAAAATAATTAAAAAATTAACCGTTGCTTTCTTTTGTTAAAATGATTTCCGGA
>NW_017259212.1:2843435-2845144 GCF_001594045.1 Atta colombica | reverse complement strand
AAAAAAAAAAAAAATATATATATATATATATATAAATCTAATGATTCCTGTGTGCTCTCCAACTCGCCTAAAATGCGTAAACTTCTTTCCCACAATAAAGAATTGTATTGTACCGAATCGTACTCGAAATAATACATGTATCTTTGGAGCCGATCCAGCGTGCGAGCTCATTTTTCTGTAGTTACGATATCGTCCGTTTTAAGTAAAACGATTTTTACGCGGCTTGCTTTTTGTGTGGTCAAGCTTAAGACCAGAAGAATTACCTTGACATCAATCACGCGTTTCCAAAAGGGGAAAACATTATCAAATCATGACGCGTTAATTTAATTATCCGCTTCGATAGCGATGCTAATTGTATCTCTCAGTATTCGCCCGTTAATGTTCGTTTCGAAAACGGATTGTGTTAAATTGCCCACGTTTAACAATCACAACGAGGCAAATAAAGAAATACCGGCTAATAAATATTCAATGGCGTATGTACATATCGTCGCACAACGAAAGGGACGCTTCAACCGTTAGTTAAAGTCGCTGCAACCGTTTGCAAGGCGAGTGAGATTGTAATTTGACACGGACTTGCATACAGCGATACGTCGTCGATGATCATTTAGCTAACGATGTAGTGGTATAAGATGTGGATACTGATTTCCTGGATGAGCTTGCTCTTGTCTCTTCAACGTACCGAATATCCTCGAAACGTTTCGAATGAGACGGTTAATAATGCCATTATTAACGTCAAGGAATTTTACGACACATTAATTTGCGCCATCCCATCTCTGTTTCTTTTTCTCGTGCCGAAACAGCGACATTTAATTGGAAAAAAATCGTGTCAATATGTGGAATCGAAGCAAATCGTTGTGCTATAAACAAATAACGAAATTCTGTGCGCATCTCAAAGAACGGAGAACCGGTCTTTTAGAGAAAATTCCATCTGTCGACTTTTGGCGCTCGCAAAATCTATATCTCCCTCCTCTTTAATATATTGCTCAGTTTCGAAATAAATCTATTTTTGCTTCTGGCGATTACGGTATTTATAGACGTAAGAATTGCAAATAAATTGCCAGAGGATTCCATTTTGCTTCGAATGATGCAGATGAATAAGATGATGCACACCCTCTCATATGTGTCAAGAGGGATGTAAGTCAGTTGAATAGAAGTTGGCTTGGATAGAACAATAGAGTTAACGTATTGCAAAGATACGCCTCCACTTGTTAGTTGCGATTTGAATCTTTGTGGAAATTTTTTATGAGTACGCATCACGGGTGAAATTGAATAAGGTTGCATCAAAATGTAAAATAAATTACTTTTTTAAATGTTAAATACAATTGAAAGTATTGAAAATAAATATTTTATCTATATGTGAATGTTAAATTTTGTGTAAATGAAATCATAGCACAATTGCTTAATATAAAATATTATAATTTTTCATTAGATAGAAACTCTAATATTTTAAGTTCATTTTCATAAGTGATGTAGTTTATTGTTAAAATTTAATAATTGTTCTTAAATCCGTTCTTATCTACAAGAATCTATTAGAATTTAATAACCGAGCATTTTTAATCTGTTTTAAATCCGTTCTTATCTACAAGAATCTATTAGAATTTAATAACCGAGCATTTTTAATCTGTTTGAAAGTTGTGTGCCAATAAATCATCGTGCGATACATTTGAATCCGAATGCATTTTATTTTTAAAAAATTATTGAATACTTTT
>NW_017259212.1:2838057-2843335 GCF_001594045.1 Atta colombica | reverse complement strand
TAAATGATCAAATAGTAATCTCCAAGTAAAAATTTGAATCATATATATAATAAAAATAATAAATCATACTTATCTCACGATTGTCACACAATGCCTTCCTGTTCTTCTCTTGTTGCTTCTTCGTAACATTTATAAAACATATTTGTGAAAATATTGTTAATTATAACTGTCTGTATTAATAGAACAAAATTATGTAGTATTTCTGGTTTAATCGTACAATATGCGTTTTGTTTATATGCGTTATGTTATATAAATTATTATATTATACTTATAATATATACAATGAGTGCAAAAGATATTCATAGAGAAAATATTTTTTAAAAAAACTTTATTTTTAAAAAGTAAATATTATCCACCAAGAAATGAGTCATCGATTGATGTTGAATCGACATTGATACGATGATTTCAATATCAATTTGATGTCGATTCGACGTTTAATTGACGATCATTTCTTGTTGGATAATTAACAATTTATTCATAAAAAATAATAGACCGTATGTTTCTTAAAAATTATATACACCAAAAAAATGTGCATTAATTATACAAAATATATTATCTGAAAAATAAGAGAAAATTAAAAATTCTATTGTTTGGATGCTCAAAAAGTATTCGTACAGTCGAGAAATTTAGCTTCTATCAGCAATATATGCGAGGTTCCTTAGAACAGAATGTATTCATTGTATAAAATTGTTAATTAATGTTTATTTTCTACAAATAAGACTTTTTTTAAAAAAATTTCTTATACGAATGCTTTTTGCTCTCACTGTTTATTATTTTACTGTAAAATGATACTTCATAATTGTTCATAAGAATCACGATTGGAATCTATTAGTACTTCTATCACGGTATATTTCGAGAAATAATTCGTGATGAGCCACGAAGTGATAAAATATGATATTACGATACTCTTGACTTTAATCATATATGTATATGTATTTTATTATAGGTATATTGAAAGTTGATAATTCATAATTGTTTGTAAAGACTAATCGCTATTGCAATTTATTAGTATTTATCACGTTTCGAGAAATTACATATAATGACATGCGATGAAACGGCGGCCTGCCTTCGCTGCCAGTTGGCTCTCACCTTGAGAATGATAATAGTTCACTTGTAATGCACGCTGTGTGCGATGCTTGTTTTGACTTTTGTAACGTATATCCCGTCGCGTCGCGCGTTGCGTCGTTGCTGTACACGCAATTTGTTATCATTTCCAAGACGAAAATCTAACCGACAATAGTGGTAGCTGATTCTTCGTACAAGCATTTATTCTTCCCGAAACGTCTCTTTCTCTTTTTCTCTCGTTCTCGAGACAGATAAAGAATTTAAATGCATTTATTATTCCTTACGGATAATTACAAGAGAATTACAGATAACTATAAATAATTTACACATAAGTACAAATAATTATCAACTCGTGACTAATTCTCTTCTATAATTAACGATTCGAAAGAGACGATTCGTATTAAAATGACGAACGTTAGTTGCAGTAAATATTTTGTACGATTTATTTAAAATAAGAATTTCTTCTAAAATAAAGATCAAAAATTAGCTTAGGAACTAAAGATTATTATAAATTACTATTTCATTCGGATATACATATATTACAATAATTCTTGTTGAATATTCAAATATGTAATTTTACCTTTAAAAATCAAGGTGAAATATATTAAAGTTACTCATGATTTACTTACGTATAATACATTTATGTCATCAATTAAATTAAAATTAAAATTAATTTTTATCTGCGTTTAACTTCCTCTTTTTTGTCTAGAAACTTTAGTTCTTAGAACTAAAAAAGATAAAGAATACATTGAATTAAGATTAGATTAATCTACATTGGTGAGAACGGGCATTATTATTCGATTTGATGAGTGGCAAGGAACATGCGCGATTATTTTAATTCGGTGGCGCGTGGCGTACGTCGCCATTTGTAATGTATGTACGGTTTATTATCACTCGTAGAAATCAAGCAGATAGGGAGATCACAGGTAACGGTATGGGTCGCTTCGTACTTCATTGTATTATTTCTCGGAATGTGATTGTAAGTTCTAATAGTTGATTGATAAGTTCTTTCTTCCAAGTTTCCGTAATCTGTAATTATTCATAGAGGAGAATCCTCTATGAATAATTATAGATTATCAGGCGATATTATAAAATGCGTATCGTATGTGATTAAAGTCGAGAAAAGCTATACAGTCTAACAATAATACGGATAATGTTGTCATTAATTTCGTGAGTGAATATTTGTGTGTGTGCGTGCGTGCATGTGTGCGCGTGCGCGCGCGCGCGCGCGCGCGCGCGTGTGTGTGTGTGTGTGTGTATGTCACGAAATGAAGAAGTAACAAGGGAGAGAAAGGAGATTGAAAGAAATCGGACAACGATGGAGCAACTGTCCATACAGTACAGAAAAATTGCAGAATAATTTTACTGAAACATTGCAATATTGCATGGTGGTTGTGAAACGTTGCTGAATCATTGTTGCGAAATTCCAACAATGTTAAGATGTCTGCTTTTTATTATATTGCAACAAAATGTTCTAGCAATAGTGCAATGTAATGTATTTGGATAAATTTGTTTACGAAGGCTCTAAAATGGAAATTATTTCTATATATATATATATCTCATTAACTTTAATTTTCCTACAAATTGCATTTCTGATATATGTTTTCCAAAAGCAATTTTGATAAAATCATAAAATATTCCAATAAATATATTAATTCTGAAGGATAAATTTATTTGTGAGGATAAAGCATGTATGTATGTGTCCCCCTCTTCCCCCGAACACAAACATTATTATTAAATATTATCATTAATATAATAATATAATCGTTTGATAAGTTAATCATGGATTAAGTTAATCGCAGTGATTCTTTTTAATTCGGAACCACTCCGAGTTATTAAAAAATGACGATATGAAATTTATCAATAAAGTTCGGGCGCTGGCTTTATTCTTGCATTCACATCAGGCATAAATACATCATCGATCACATAATTAATATTTCGATAAATTAGCAGTTTAATTGCTTATCATTTTATCTGATAATGATGCATTGATTATATCCAAACTCAATATTATACAATCTTTTGATTTCATATTTAAAATAAATATAAAACTTAGCTAATGAAATGGCCGTCAAATAATAGATCAATAAATTTTTTATTTAAATATAAAGTGAATTGTATTAATTATTTTATTAATTATTTGAATTATTGTATTTATTATTTATATCATAAAAATGGCTGTTAAATTAAAAGACTGTACTACATAAATATTGTAAAAACTTATATTTTTATATTATTATTATTGTAACAATTAAAAAATTAAAGTTTTGCAATGTTTGTGGAATATATTACAAGCATATTACTGACATTTTGCAGGCATATTGTTAATTTACATTTCTGTAATATCTCTGCAATGTTACATTGCAATCTGTAATATTGCAACATTGTAGCAATATTGCTTTAATCTTTTGTGCTGTATAGGTGTGAAGTATTTGCGCGATTTATTATTTTTATTATATGATTAAAATTTGAATACTTGAAGATACTACAATATTAGAAATTATTTAAACATTAAATTGTATGTTTTATGTGGCCCTGTAGTTTATAGTTCATAGTTTATAATTCGGGGAAACGCAACTAGATTTTTTTTGGCAAATGTGAAATTTGAGGTTATGCCGCAGTGGTAGCTAAATATAAAACTATATTTTTTTTGTATGCATGCCTCTATTATTATTTGATGTAAATGTTGCAATGATTCGCTTCTCAGTAGATGACCTGATATCGATCTGTTAAAAAATCGGTTCGTTTGCGTCCAAGGTGTGATTACTTGACTCAAGGACTGATTACATGAGTATTATTTGTCTTTATTTAACATTTGATAAACAAGAAAAAAAGGTTTCTATGTAGAGCATTGCGAGCATTAATTAATGAAACGCATATATCTCAAGTGTAAAATAATAAATTCTTTAGAAAATCGATTCAAGATCCTGAGTTAAATCATCGCAACCCAGGCCAGATTGAAAAGCCTCGTTCAGATCCAGTCGCGTATCTGTGGTTTATATAATTATTTCAATAAATATATATTTATTCGAAAAAAAATACAAAACTTAAATTCACGCAATAATTATATCAATTCTTTGAAATATGAATTATTTTAAGAACGCTGCTCTATAATCCAAATTTTTATTTACAGATCAACGTAGTTTCAACATAGTCTACAACTCCGTTGTTGCACATCGTATCGGTGAGTGATAAATTAATTTTTATTTTAGATTCAATACTTTAAAATGGATAGGCTAGAACAGATTAGTGACAATTTTAGAATATACATATACAGTCATGTTATATCTCATTGTACGATAAAATACGAATACAAAAATTGTCTTAAATTAAATCACCAATTTGTGAGCGTAAATAAAAAATTTAAAGTAAAAAATTTAAAGTAAAAAATATTTATAAAGATAATAACTATTATAAGTTTTTATTTAATTTTACTTTCTTTGATATTTATCTCTTGTAGATAATTAATGTTAGAAGATGTTTATAAAGTGATACTTATAAAACAAAAGAAAAAATTGTTAATATTTTAGATGTATTATATTTTAATTTCCTTTCTTTTCCATTTCTTTTAATAAAATTTTAGAACCATGTCTGGCTTTTCTACAAAATTGACAATTCAGTATAAGAAAATTATTTAAAAAAATTTTTTTAATAAGCAATTTAAGAATATAAATAAAAAGACAGGAAATATTTTATATGTAGTTACATGGCATGTATGTATATTCCAATAAACTTGTAGAAAACTTGTTAATGATCAATAATTATATTTATTTTTATAATACACATCTTTGTACCTCTCTTAATCTATTATAATCTATTCATATTCTTTATTAACATATTATTCTTTATTAACGTACAATTCTATTATCTAATTTTATCTTACTTGAAATAAAATGACAATTTATTTACGGATTAAACTCTCGCGTGTTCATTAGCGCACTTTACAGAAAAAAATTCTATTTAAAGAATTCTATTTATACACTGACTCTTCAATCTTTTTTCGTCGTATGCGTCAAAGATACGTCTAAGTCATAACATAATCGTTGACGTATTTGATACGTCACAGACGGAGCATCGAGTTCAAATACGTGAGATTTTTGCGTAAGAGCGGTTATGTACGTGCGTACGGCCGCAGGCAGACGTCGGTCTGCGCCAAAAATAACGCTCATTGATTTAACGTTCTGAATGAACGAGCTCACTACGTAGAATGAGA
>NW_017259212.1:2829899-2837957 GCF_001594045.1 Atta colombica | reverse complement strand
ATATATATATATATATATATCGTGGAATGGATGGCGAATATAGGATCGTGCATCGCGTTATACCGCCTACGTACCGCGATAATATCCCCCTCTCTCGTATTCGATTTTGATCATAAATAATCTGAATATTCCGCTAAACCGCAACGACCGATAGAGCCAGCTTTTGCTTTATCATCCATTCGCTTATACGTGAGATAGCTTTAATCGACAATAGATTCTGCGCTCGACCAAATTTCTTCTGTATCGTCATTTGCTTGAAAGATTTTCGTGCAATGTCCCAATCGGAAATTTGTGAATAGGAGCGTGATTTATTTTTTTGCGTTTTTTTTTTCGTGTTGTGCTGTCTCGAGATTTGATGGTCGTTGCACATAGCGATGACAGATTGCATTCTTCTTTTATGGTTCATTTGCACATAAAGAGTCTTTCATCTGTAATTCGCGATGAATGACTCCGATATTGACGTTCGTTTCGACTAGATAGTGAGTTTGCGATATCTAGCGTTGAGTGCAAAGTTGAAGCATTTTCCGGCTATTGTTTGCTTTTCTGCTTTAATCGTTCATTTGTAAAGCTCGCACTTGACATTCCATCTGGAATATAAGGGTTAGAAACTCCGTGGCGTAATCGCCTTGAAAATGACGCCGTTGGTTACATTGCGTCGCGTCACGATGTTATACAGGATTTTTCAAACATCGTTTTACATATCACCATTTTTTCATCAAATAAAAACGGTATCATCTGAATTTCTATCATCTGCTTGAATTGGAGGAAAAAGAATTAAATATAATTTAATATCGATTTTAATAGTTTCTCATAGAAAATGCGATTGATTTTTAAGATGCAGGAAATAAAAATTATGTGAATTTTAATTATTTTTCATTATTGTAGCAGACTATACAATTATTATTAATAATAATTATTAGCAATTGTATAGTCTACTACAATAATTAAAAATAATTAAAATTAACTTAATTTTTCTTTTCTGTATATAGCATCTTACATGATCAATTGCACTTTCTATGGAAATTTATTAAAATCAATATTAAATTATATATAATTTTTTTAATAATATACTACATAAAAAAACGAATGTATAAAAGATATATGTTACATTATTACGTTATTATAAAAGTAGTCGAAATATTCTAAGAACACAGTCCGATTCAGTCGCAATTAATTTCCTTGTGGAATATACGTTTCATTGAAACATTTTAGGCGAGATTTTTAGGATGTATTTATTATTAGCTTAATAATGTAAATATCTTTCGTTCTCATAATCAATTTCCAAACTGGCATTTGAAGCGAGCTGTACAATCACTGTTATTATTTGCAGCCACATGCCTCTCGTGTTGTACGTGCATGAGGCAAACGTAGAACCCCATGCGTCTCCAAGTTTATTTTATGCTTACTACGCTTGAGCCTGCCTCAACACTACCTTCTCTCGTTGCTCCTATACCTCTCTTTGCCGTCCGTATAATGAAACGGTAATTCTTTGTCGCACGTGGCTGATTCTTTTACGAAGATGACGTTAGTAGTACCTCGAGAGTATCGTTTAAACCGCCGAGGAACATGCCTACGATACGTCCAGTGCTTGGGTGCAACATTACATTTTATTTACTACTTATTAAAATGTAATTCTATGTCATGGATACTCGTATAATTGTATATTCAACTTGTGAATATACAACAAGTGTTAGATGATTCTACTTTGGTGTTAAGAAACTTTTAAGACTATTTTTGCATCATATTGACTGGCGTTATAATGATATTGTTCCACATTTCAGTTTATCGTTTTATGTCTCGCGCGTAGAATGTACGACGACATAAAAATGCATCTACGAAAATGATATCGATCAGTGACATTTGCCGCGGTACAAGGTTAAAAGGCCATTGTGAAAATGCCAGTATCGGCGAAGGAAGCATTAACGAGAAGCCGGCGGATTAATTGCGGACGAGGGAGTGAGAAACGCGGTATCTTGTTCGTGAAATTTCCTTTTATATTTTTCGGCGTTCGGTCGAAGTTAATGGGAGCTTGGGATACAGGGACACCGTTGACGTCATTCAGAGTGCTACGTTTACCACTACAACGTTAATCGAACCGCATCTCGCGATGCACTATGATGACTTTTCTCGAGTTAGTCGATAGCTTCTCTAGTAACATGAAAATAGGACGGGAAATTAGCTGCGGTTTCTAAATTCTATTCGACGCATGTCACGGATATCGATAGTGAGCGTAGGTTGGGACACTGACGGATTTGTCGAGCATCCGTAACGAAAATACGCAAGAAGCTTAGCGCAAGAAGGTCGCAATCGGGATCGGATTCTTTGCACGAAACAGTATTAAAAAGAACATAAACTCCATGCGCGTCAGCTACATAAATTAAAAATTTCTCGCGATCAAATATTTTGTTGTAACGCGAAAACGGATCTACGCTTCTACGACTCCAACGACGCTATTTATTTCACTGCTCCGTCGAGTTCATCGCAATTTCACTCGACGCGACGTATGTATACCGAATCGAATACAAGTATTACATGTATAACGTAACTATGTAATAGGTGCGTTTAGCAGAAAAAATAACTTTGCAACTGTTATAAAATTCTTTAACATGATTAGTTTATAGCTCTTGTTCCTTACTGAATCTAAATGAATAAACCAATCATGTTAAAGAATTTTACAACAGTTACAAAGCTGCTTTTTTTGCTGAACGCAACTTTTGACCAACCCAATGATTGTCACTTGCGATCGCCAGCGATCGATCGAGGTATTATGTGTTGCATAATGTTCGATGTAATGAATGTAATGAATGTGTATATATACATAAGATACAGTACGGTGGTTGGCGGCGCGATTCGGTTATGTCGGCGACACGACGATTTTGTTTTTCCGCCAAAACGGGACGATCGTAGAAATGGATTTTTGCGTGGTCGCGTCCCAGACTACTGTCTACTTACGTAGGTAGATATAGAGTCAGCAACGCCCACGTTGTCGCCGGGCTGCTGCTGCTACTGCTACTGCTGCTGCTGTTACCGGCGAGGGTGGTCGCCGCCACCGTGCGAAAATGTCAGACTAGCCGGCTGATACGTTACACCCACGCGTTGGAAAGTGGGGCAAAGTCGATTCATTCATCCACTGATTCATAAGTGTGGGCGTAAAAGCGTAAGGGTTGCGCGGGGCCGCTGGCGCACCCCCATCCTCCTTCGTTTTGTGTACAACGGAGATCCTTCCCCCTATCACGAACGAGATAAAACGTTAAGACCCCTTCAAGATGTCCCCTTACCCGCGTCCACCACCGTCACCAACTACGTCTTCCGCGACTTAGCGAGCTTTCAAGCTCTTCCCGACTTATGTTCTCGGGAGTGAAAACGTGTCGTGTATCGCAACGAGTTTATTCCCGCGAGAATACCATCGTGTGTTCAGAGAATTATATAAATTGCTGTGAGAGTATACTTAATTATGTGATAAACCAATACAGGATGTCGGCTTTTCTGTACGTGTTATTGCTTAGGTAAGTTTCCGCATATGAAAGATTTTGCTTTCGAAAATGTTTTATGCTTACTGCAACTTGGTAAAACGAAATACGATTGCACCAGCATACGCAATTTTGAAATAGTGTATGTATATATATATATATATATATATATATATATATAAACGTGTGTGTTTTAGTATATAATTACAAATAAAAGTACATATAGTAACGGAGATTTAAACATTAACATTTGTAGATTATACATTAAATTGTTAAAAATATTTTTTTATACATTTTCTTATTTTATAAAATTATAATTTTACAAAATTCTCTTTTATCATATTACTGTATTTTAATATGTATCGTGCAATAATTCAAAATTTTATGTTAATATAGTGCTATATAAAGTAAACACGTTGGCTTGCGATGTAATATTATGTTAACATTAGAAATGAAATCGCGTCGATTTATCTGGGAAGAATTTCTCGTCTGACGCAAATCCTTCGTAACGATGCATATATGTATGTGTTTCCTTATACATCTCGGATATTTTCGTTAAAGTAGAATTACGCGATTTCTATGAGCATAATATGTATTTTATTACCAAGGTCGATAATTACTTGGCGAAATGTTTATCACTGCAATTACTCATATTAACTTTCACAATTATGGTTCTTTAACCTTTAGAGACAGGGTTCTATTTTTTCAAAATCATACCAAGAGTTTTTCCTTAAATAAGATTAGTTAGAATATTTATTATTTTATTGTATTTCTCAAAATATGACACTGGGCTTCTATAATAGTTTTTTCGTTTTATAAATACGGCGGATATGCAAGAAACATTACGATAAGAAAAAAAGAACGCTAGTCTTGTCTTACAATTTAATTTAGTTTAATTATAATTAATTGCTTAAACCGAAATTTTTTTTGAGATTGAGATCAGAGGACGGTGCAAGTGAAGATCTCTTTCATGAGATTTACATTACTTGGAAATTACGAAAATTTATTTCATCACTAAAGCTTCCACTCACTGTCCTCTGCTTCTAAAACTACCATCTACCATTCGGATATATTCTATACACTGCTAAACACAATGCACCGTCTGCTATTTCTGGCTGTGCGCCATTGTCGATAACCTTTGCATTGTCGATGATGGGAGTATCGTGATAGGAATACCGTCTGCGGGGTAGCACCAGTGTCCGCCGTCTGTCATTGGCAATTCATGAAATTGGTCGAATCTCGATGGTCTTTCGGCAATGTTGAAGGTCAGAAGTCACTTGAGAAAGGTCACAGTAGTTGGACATTGGACAGTACAAATAAGATTGAAACATCGAGAAATAATTTATCTGTGATGACAGTTACGTCTGATTTCATATATTATTATTGTCCTGTAATATCCATTGTGACAAGTGTTACGTTAGTGGATAGGATAAATTAGGACTTTTATAGAAGATGATGACTTTCCGACTTTTTTTTGTTGTGCAATTCCATCACAGTAGATATATTAATATAAAAAGTCTACACTGAGAGAATTGTTTTGCATGATATTAGATATGTGACTTAAAAGAATTTTTTACTCTTACTTTTTTAATTAAAATATCTTAGTCTAAGCAAAATTTGATTATTCTAATCAAATTTTAATTACAACAAAATGTTTTAATTAAAAAGTAAGAAAGTTTTTATAAGTCACATATTATACAAAACATTTCTCTCAGTGTATTGATTATAGATTGTAATTATTTAGAATTTTAAAAAATGCGACGTATATATTTTTATTCTTTACAACGTATATTGTAAAATAATATTCAGCAAATATTTAAATGCTAAAGGCAAATAATGCAAGCGTTGGAACATGTAGCCTCAAAAAATAACAGCACAGTGATTGTAAGAATTTCGCTGAATAAGCCACGCAAAAGCGCCATATGAATTTTAGATTCTTAAAAGCATCGTGTATCAACAAATCGGTATACCGAGTAAAATTCAAGGAACGAAGGATGCTAGGCTTCATTTCTTTTCCGTCGTTATTCATACACTCAGCCTAAATCTTTAAGGAAGAACAGGAGAAGACAAGACGCGATGAGGGAAACGAATGAGTTGTCCGCCTACGCTTTCTTTCGTAGTTTTTTGTTCCCAGCTGGCGCCCTTGCAAAATTAGAATTCAGCGGCCAAAAATAGAATATTGTTGATCACAATAGAGCAGAAAATAAAAAAAAATAGATGAAGAGATTTTCGCGAGTTCTTGGATATATCGCGAGATATTTTTCACGCAAAATTAATTGAACTTAATAAGAAAGAATCGAGAAGATAAATTTATAACGAATTCTATTGATGCTAAGTTATATCTAGATGTATACATTTATACATGCGGATATATTAGTTTTACTCTTTCTGTATTTGAATTCTCTCTACGCAACTTAAGATATTAAATAATTCATTACTTTTATTATTATTTTTTATTAATGTCTTCTCTTCTTTGCAACTGAATATGGTTACTGATTTATTTTTTGCGTAGTAAAAACGTGATAATGAACATGAAAATAATTCTGAATATAACTCGGAAAAAACGGAAGAAACTTCTGGAAAGAAAACTTGTAGAAACTTGCTGATGTTTAGATATGTCAAAGTCTTTACCTGAAAATTTTTTAAACCTATCTTCGCCCTGGTTCTATAAAGCGGCACTAAAGAAAGCCTATAACTGACATCCATGTAATTTTAACGAGAAGATACTTGTCGGCAAGTTTTATTTGAGGAGTCCGATGCACTGGGTGCATTTCTTACAAAGTCATTTATGATACACACCTCTGTCTTTTGTATTAGGTATATGGTGTCTTGTTATAAGTTTTTCAGTTCATAACCATGGTTATGAACATTTTACGAAGTAATTTAGATTGATGTTAGGCCGCTGTAGATGACATAATCTTGGAAAATATTTCGGATTTAATCAATATCCGAACGCGTCGAACAACTCGTAAATCATTCACGGTGATTGTACGCATTCACTTGAATAATTCTACGACGTAACGTACAATTTTGATCGAAGGTGCGAGCGTGCATCGTGTGTGGTCCTCGGCGCTGAATCCAGTTTACCGATTAAATCATCCGCTGCAGCATCGATTTCCATAACATATGCAGTGGCCAATGACCGTTTATTACACAATCAGTGTTCATACATTGTAATCGCAATCGATGAAAATAAAATATAAAGATCAGATTATCAAAGTTCTTCATATATATTTCATTGTTTACTCGTATTGCATTTTCTTAATGTACATAATTGTTTTAATCTACATATTGTTTATTATTTTATCTCTTCTTTCACATACATATTCCACATTTTGCCAAAGTCATAGATCAAATGCATAGAACATAAAATCATTAAAAATA
Organism: Atta colombica; assembly: GCF_001594045.1. Classification (NCBI taxonomy): domain Eukaryota; kingdom Metazoa; phylum Arthropoda; class Insecta; order Hymenoptera; family Formicidae; genus Atta; species Atta colombica. The sequence continues at coordinate 2,831,103 of NW_017259212.1, read as the reverse complement.
TTATAATTGCGCATGTTTGCAACATATAATAATTTAAAAATCATTCTGTTATACATAATAGCAAGATGATAAATAAATAAAGGATGTCAATCAAAGACAATATTTGCGTGCAGATACTATCATAAATAATTTCCTACACTATAAGAAATGTTTTGGTATAATCATTTTGTATAATCATTTATTTTATTGATGACTAACAATTTAAGTAACCAAATTTTTATTAAAACAGCACAATTTTTAAATGAAAAAGTTTTGAAAGTTTCTGTTAGTCACACATATATATCATAATAAAATAAATGGTTATAGTACCTATCAAACGTTTCTCTCAGTGTACATGATGCGTGCGTCATACAAATGTAGAGCACGTGGTTTGCATTCTGTCGATTAACTCTTGTGAATTAATTTTGTAGCAAAGTGATCTGTACATATATTTGCTAGATAAACATACGTAGAACGCATGTTTCTAGAGGATTTCTGTCCACGAGACAAAGATCAGTTTAGCTAAATTCTTGCGTTAAACTTAGTGAGTGTACCTTAAACGTTCATTGCGCTCGTCTTGTGATCACGAATCTTGACCCTCGATATCGGCAATCGAGTTTGGCGATTGCCCAAAGCGATTTGCGAATGTAGAGTGCCCGCCAGTCAGCCGCAGGCATAGAAAGGATGTTAACCGAGAAGAATGAACGATTACGTAAGTTTCACGCTATACCAAATGATTTGATCTGTAGCTTTGTATAATTTGGTAATATTGTTCTTGATGACAAAATTATGTTAATAATCCATAACAAACTACTGTTATATGCAATTGTTAAAAATAATATAATTATTAATTATATCGTTAAAATGAGAATATTATAACAGTTGTCCATAGAATTGTTACAAAACTGAAAATCGTGGAAATCAGGGAAATGCCAGGGATTATTTTACAAATTCTTTTTTTAATTTGGAAAATTAAAATCCTTGTTTTTTTTTAAAGAAGTTTAATATTCGTACATCATACTTACGCAGTATTGATTACTATCACTTAACAGTTAAATGTAAGCAATGTCAGTAACGTTAATAATAATTTACATTGCTATGTCAAATTGCTCTCTTAACAAAACAAAAAATATTTAACAGTTTCTTAAGGACGAAAATTCAAAATTTGGAAATATTATTGAAAGAATCAGGGAAAATCGTGAAATTTTGTATAAAAATCAGAGAG
>NW_017259212.1:2802141-2829886 GCF_001594045.1 Atta colombica | reverse complement strand
AGAGAGAGAGAGAGAGAGAGAGAGAGAGAGAGAGAGAGAGAGAGAGAGTTTATGTTTTAGAATGAGAAATTTGTGGCACTTCCAATCTATTGCTTGCTTCTTTCGTTCTTCAAAATTAATCTTGTCGCGCGCACAACGCGGCGACAGTTCTATTTCTACAATTTCAAATTTCAGTTTCAAACTTTTCGCCATGGGATGCGAGAGACGCCGAGGTGTTGGACGATCATGAGTTGTAAAGTCACAAGACAACACTTAAACGCACACCCCGCGGAGACGCACGCGTGAGATATGGACGCGTAATGTAACACGATAATATGAGTTTCGGAGTAATTGTTTACGCGTGCCAAGTGAGTTATTTGGCGCGTGGCCACGCGGGGAGATAACGGGAACGGCACCCACGTGGTCGGCCGACTGCCCGCGGGATTTTCCCTCTCTTTCACGCCTCTGTGCCTCCTCGATGGCTTTTTTTTCTTCGACCTGTACTCGCTTCGTCCTGCACTCTCGTACAGTTTACGCGTACGCAACAAAGAAATTTCCGTCTCCAAAGTAATGCAACCACGAAGGGCAACAAAGCGCTTTCTGCTACGTCCCTTTGGTTTTATAGCTTTATTCTGCGAAACTATTATTACTCCTACAAAGTTAAGGGAAACAATAAAACAGCTTTGTTGCGACATTTTCATACGGCAAATGTAATTTGGAATCTCATCTTGCAATTGACATAATGTCAAAGTTATACGACCTATTAATATTTTTCGTATATGACATCGCATTCATTCAATGAGGATATCGCTAACATTTGTATTTCAATGAAATGCACTCAGGAAAAGATGTCCAATATCGCGCAATCTTACATGTGACTTATGGTCGTAAATCCGGCTAAATTTAACTCTGAATGGACATTTATCGGATACTCGTTTGGTAACAATGAAACTGAAAACAACAATCATTTCTGGGAAGACTGCTACGTTTCCACTACATTTTTACGAATCAAATGACGCAACAATCGATTGTATTAACGATAGGTCCAGACAACCCGTCTTTTCGCTCAAACTCGTTATCGCGTGTGATGCAAGATTTTATAGCATAACGAAGTCGCAACTCTGGAATGCTGCTGCCGGAAGTTCGTCTCATCTTTCAGCGTCAGACGCGATCGAATCGAAGTCATTCCGAAATATCGAGAATACTAAAAGAAGAAGAAGAAGAAGAAGCAGACAAGAAGAAGGAAAAAGAGACATCGTGGGTGGATGCCTTCTCTGCGTGGAGGAGTCGAAAATCCTTTGGGTAGCGGTGGCGATGACGACGACGACGACGACGACGACGACGACGACGACGACGACGACGACGACGACGACGACGAAGACGAAGACGACGATGATGACGACGAGGACGACGACGACGTTGTGGTGGTGGCAGTGTTGTAAGTGGGGACACGAAATAAGGGTAGTTTGCGGGGGCGGAGGCGGTGGTTCGTCAGTTTCCGGGTTGTTCCGGAGTAAGTGAGGGCGTCGTGGGGCGCCAAGGGGGGGGGGTGGACGGGCAGAAGCCGCGGACCACGACACGACGAGGCGTCGCGACGTCAGTAGAGCGCCGCGCTATCGACCACCGCCACGAGACACCGTCGTCGTCGTCGTCGTCGTCGTCGTCATTCACGTTCTCGTCATCATTGTCGTCATCATCATCATTGTCTTCCACCATCTACTTCCTCCGATATACTTCTAGTAGTTCCTTCACAAGTCGCGACAGTTTATTTTATCGGCAATTCGCGGCGCGAAAAGAGCGGTCGCGCGTAAACGGTGTCCCAAACGAAGAAAAAGAAAAAGAAAAAGAAGAAGAGGAGCAGGAGGAAGAAGAAGAAGAAGAAGAAGAAGAAGAAGAAGAAGAAGAAGAAGAAGAAGAAGAAGAAGAGAAAGTTACCCTGACGTGAATTTCGAGGATTTCGCGAAATTGTGAGGAATCACGAAATCGTGAAGTCGATTCAGTTTTTGGTGAAGATCGCGACACCGAACGCCACGAGGATCATACAACGGCGCGGCGCACGCACGCGTGTCATTCGCACGCGTGACCGTCGCGAGGTAACCGCGTCAAGATCGTGCGAGGACATTGCGTGCGTGCGTGGATACGTACCCGAAGAAGCATCGTCGTCTGAGTACTACGAGCCACCCCGTGTGAGACCCAATGATTGTCCATCCAGGGACCACGGGACACACATGTTCGTTATAAGGTTAGTGTACGCGTCAGAGTCGCGCTGCCTGTCTCTCGCTGTCCCCGTAACGCGCTTCTTTTCTTTTTTCTGTGCGAAGGAATTCCGCGAACGATTCTGTTCTCGACGGAATTCTTGATCACGCGAAGGATTCACGAGTCATTTGCGCTTCGCGGAACTCAGCAGTCAATGGAGAGATTTACCTAAATGGGAACGTGCGAGATTCATCCTTGCACAAAGTGTGTTTAATAGCTTGGTAGCTTTTGAGAAAAGGTCATATTTACAGAAAATTCTTTCATGGTCTCAGAAGAGAGGGAAATAATGCGGAAATTCACCGGTTCTCCTCGTGCAAAGTGATATCCTGGCGAATTTATCGTTGCTTTCACGAATGCAGATTTATTTTAGCTGACCTTTAGAATTTCCGAATAAGTGCGTTAAAGCAAACGGATATGTCGATAATCAGACGCGTCTCCACCGCCCCCGCAACCATTTTCGCATTCTCGCATTTGCGAGGAGGAAGCTGCGGGACCAATGTCGCGCGCGCAGATTTATCGTCTCCGATTTCGTTCCGCTACATTCTCGCGGAAGAGCATTCTTGAAATCGCGACGATGAAATCCATTCTAATCGGGACGCAAACGAAACCATCTCCCCTCGTTCCATTTCGAGCCGGCGACTGCTGAGGGGATGAGAAGAGGATGAGAATTTGCTCATGACTAGACGACACGACTACTTCGTCCAAGGCTAGATTAAAGGGATAGATCCGTTTCTTTCTTTTTGAACTGTTCTATTTTCGGATTATGTCGCGCATCTTCCTTCCAAATTTTGGCAATCTAAACTTTTCGCGTAATCAGTTAGTCGAATTGTTAATGGTTCGCGAGAACGGCGTTACCCGAAGATATTACCTGACTTTCTGTTTAATTCAAGTTACATAGGAAAATTGTCTGAATGCATTAACGCAATTGAGTATATTACTTGAGCGCCGAAAATACGGGAAATGAGGTTGGAGTAAGTCGCGCGAGTGCGTCGATTGAAAAGAAGATTGGAAATAAAGAGATTTAAATAACAAATACATTCTCTGTAAAATTATTTAATTTATTTAATATCATTTTGCAATTATTACGTACTTGATGTAATATTTTGATGTAATATGATATTACTAGTATAGTCACGATAGTGACTTCCAAATAATGAATTAAGTGATTTTTTTTTTTTATATCTTACTTTACTTTTTTTTTTATATCTTTATATCTTACAATATTTCATTTCACAAAAGTGATTACAGCGTATATTTTTCAAATATATTTCCGAATATTTTTCATTATTTATTGTTGCTTGTGTGTAGCTTGGATCGCTTAAGCGTATAATGCATTTATGTTTCACGAGACTGTACATTATATTATTTTGAAGTGTATGTTCTTATATTTATAAATAATTAGTATATACATTACTGATACATTTCATCATATATTCACATATAGTACATTATTCGTTTATCTAGATTATATGTATATAAATGTTAAATTTATTACGAGGTACGGAGATACAAGAAACAAACAAGTAAGATGTAACTCAATTAATACATACCATGTATTAATCATATATAACAATACATCTTACTTGTTTGTTTCAAATAGAATGTGTATGACTTATTAAGCTCTGCTAAGCAATATTTGGCATATTTGTATGTATTAGTCCGTGCATTGTGTCGTCGATGAATCTTGTCCAGGACTGCCGGAAGAATCCAACGAACCCTCGCGATTCATGTCGTACGCGCAGTGATGGCCCTTACGCCTCGCGAAGTCTCGTCAAAAGCGAAACCCTCCGCGATATTTCCGAGTCAACGGTATTCTCTCGCTTGCCCTTCTTCATCTGGTTGTGGCCCCCGGCTGTACAAAAGCCTATACTAGACTCGACATCGAGGGGACGATTTCCAAAGGAATTCGCGATTAACGCGTCATCGCCCCATTGCACATCAATCTGCTTCCGTTTGTCGACCCGCGGATGATACTCGCATTCAGTGGTGGTGGAAACAAACATCCGTGCCCCACGGGTTGTCTGCAATTTCCTCCGGTCTTCCCGAGAAAATGGCGCCGGATCGATCGGGCTTATCGCGATCCCTCCAGAAACTGGATATGATGTAACGTTTCGTTTTTTGAAGATTTTTCTTAATGCTGACTCACTTGCTTCGTAGAGTATAAGAATCTTAGGGTATTGCAGTAGTTTCAATAAGAATTGTGATAATATGAAACTAATTTAAGATTTTGATATTTTCAGGAAAACTAATTTTATTTTTTCTTTGCATATATACGAATCAACACTAATTCCCGCAAAATGTTGCTTTTATTAAGATTGCTTCTATTTCGATACTATTTTTATAATATTTTAATCTTTTTGTTTGCTTGCGCAAGTCAAACGAATATAAGTATCTTTCAAGACTCGAAAGTTGAAAACTAGAAATACATTGAAAAGTTTTTAATATTTGTGATTACAATTACATGGTACAATTACATAATTATGACATTACATTCACAATTATTATACATATATTTGTCGATAGAATATATAATAATATAATTATTATTCTTAACATTATAATGGTAATAATAATAATTATGATAACATGTCATTATAGTCACAAATACTAAAAATTTTTCTGAATATGTATAGTGTATATATAATTTTTACGAGCAACTATTCCTTAGAATTTTTAACACAATAGAAAGATGAAAATACCAATATAAACCGAAGTAAAAAAACGACCTTCCATTTTTTTTCACAAATTATAAATCATAAGTTCGTTGTCCACCTTATTCTGATGTTAATAATATTAGAAATAGATATATTTATCCCAATAGGTGTAATTTAAATTAAAAGGATGCCGAACCTGCCAAACTTGAAAGGGTGCCAGTGCTTACGGTCTCTGGGTTAACGAACTAGGATATATACCTTGGCCCTCGCGTATATTACAGGGTCGAACTAGTTTAGCGAGTTGGACGCGGCCGAAAATGTGCGAGGGTGAACCTTTCGTCATGTTGAATTTCAAATCCACGTATCCCACGGGAGGAATTGGCGCCGTTCCAATCCCGATTCGATGCTTACCTGCTCATGCTCCTACTGTTTTCTTCGCTCATTCTTCTTTTTTGTAGTATCGTTTTATCATGACTAAGCAAAAACAGATCGTGAAACTTTATTGTGTAATCGGACCAAGAAAATTATATAAGTTTATTGTAAATTTTTAATATTATATTATGATTAAATATTATATTTTGATTAAAAATATTACTCAATTTCTGTTATGATTTGTGAGTCTAAGGAGTATAATATTGAAAATTGGAAAATTATCGAACGGAAAAACCGAAAATTGAAAATAATCTTATAATCAATTTAACAATAAAGAAAAAATAATTCTCAGTTGTCGTTTTGGAACATTTCCATTTCCATTTCCATTTCCAAATTCACTTTGCGAATTACAAGTCGTCTTTCTTCCGTTCTCGGACAGGCTATAGTGGTGGGGTTTCGAAAGTGTCGGGAGCCTTGACTCAGTCACCCTGAAGTCTCAAGTGTCACCGAGTCCGTGCCTTCGCATACGACGCACTGCTTATCACGGCGCGACGGAGAATAACGTGCGACTCTCGAACGTGTCACATCCTTGCGAGTACCAGGAGACAGGTTGCATTGTCGTGGCTATTGTCGTCATGTATGGGTATGGGTCTTACGGGTCCTTACTCCACCTACCGCCGTAAATACTTGGTGATCGCCACGTACGAGGCCGCTTGCCGAAATATTGGTCGTCGTTGGCCGTTGCGGCACTCTGGCCGACAAGCTGCATTTTTTTACGGAGATTGACGTTTACGGGACGTGGCCATTCGTTATTTATTTGCAGGCGCGAGCGGCGAGAGTACGATGTACGCGTGTGTGCGTGGCTCCTCTCAAGGCGGCGAATTTGACCCTAGTTTAGCAAGGTTTTACGCTCGCGCTGAGAATAATTTGCATAACGACCGGTGCGCGCGGCTCGCGGGAACGATCGCAGATGAATTTATGCGTTTCCTTACGATCCACGTGTTCGCGAGTATTAATGGCGCGAAATACTTTCGTATTGGCTTGCAATGGCTTGCATGTCCGGGCCTCAATTAAAGATCTCGAATGAACAGCAACGCGGAATTTACTTCAACGTAAATAAGCGCGTGCCAATCCGGACTGTAAAAACTTGGTGTGTGCCTTGTTTTCCACAGATATTTTATCGGCAATAATATAACAAAATAGTAATAGAGAGAACGTCGATACGTGGCTCTCACCCCTCGTCACGGACTGTCGTCACTGAGAAACCTATTGCTCCTACGCTTCTCTGTCGCATGCGAATCTCCCTTATTGATTTTTACAACGTGCGGTCACGTCATAAAAATCGACAAGGAATGTAAAATAACGTTCGCGCCGTGCGTGCATGCGAGCGTTATGCCTGATGATGCTACCCGCGTCATTGATGATAGTAAATTTACCGAATTTAAACCTCGTCAGAATTGCGATTCACATGGTAAATGTAAAGGTATTTCATTTTTCGAATCCCTAAAATTGAGTGCATGTAATTTTTGTAGGTAGAAGATTCTTTCGAGAAAAAGAAAACGAGGGAATTTGTGCAGAATTTATATGCGTTATTGAGACGTAAATAATTATGAAAAAAAAAAGAAATTAATATATAATTAATATATATATATAATATATATAATTAAAATAAAATAATATTGATTATATATAATATATATAATCGATATTATATATATTTTAATTAATTTGATTATATATAATATGATATATTAAAAATTCCATACTGTGGTTATTTATCTTCTTGATTGCAAAAAAAATTTATAGGATTCAACGACTTTCCATCTTTTTTGATTTTTAATTTATGATTTAACTCTTTAGTACACATGTAGCCTACAAAAATTAAGTAATTCTTACATACACTTTTTAATATCTTTAAAAAGTATTCATAAAGTTATGTATAAAAAAAGGGAAAATGAGATGATTATTGAACCAAATGCTGTAAAAAAACAAGAAATAGGATATGAATGATCAATCGTGTATATTAAGGATTAATAATTCAAGGTTCATTGTAAATAAACAGTAAATTAACAGTTTAATATTTAACAAATAATAAACGATTAATAATCAATGTATTAATTCAATGTATTAATTATCAATACTCTACTATTATCAGTACTCTACTATATCAGTACTCTACTATTGGGTATCCTAGATATTGTAGCTTATTGATCGTGACAATCGATAAATACTATATCGTACGAGTTTACTCCAGTTAGAAAATTCTCCTGTATATCATTGCCGTCACAGTGAATGGTGTCCTACTGTTGTTATGTCGCACGCAAAACTTTGCGAAAAATTCGCACCGAAATTGACAAACGTTATCATACTCGCGCACGTAATTCGTAGCGTGCGGACTGTCGCCGAATTGCGCAACTGCCATTACCATTTCGGTTCGGAAACTTACGACATTTCACGATTTATATATCATCGGTTCTCTCGCGCCGGTATCTGTTTACATTGGTGCTGTAGCAGCGCGCTGTAAATCAGCAGATACCGACGACTCGCAGTCCGGCATTGTTCAGCCGTGTCCGAGATACACCCGGTAGAAGAGTGTCGCAGGTGCCGTTATACGAGAGACACATTCGCACTTTCTCTATATTCTGCTTCGCATTCTCCTCCTCTTTCTTTCCTTTCCCCTCAATAAAGTCAGTTTATTGCCACTCATTGAGGTAGCCATCATCTTCCGATTGTTGATCCGTATTCAACGGAACTCGTAAAACGATCTTCGTCGTAGTCTCCGTGCTCTTTCTTTGCTTGGACGCTTGCTCCATTACGAAGTTGTGTGCTATGCTTTGATATAGTGGTTGCTTCTAAAGATTATGTATGACGTTAGTTCATGAATGGATGATAAAATCATAAAATAAAGAGTAGCACGTGCCATCCATATATTTGAATAATGCGCACGCGCGAACAAAAGATTACAAAAAAGCTGTATAGATTTTAGAAAAAAAAAATCTATGTATAGTATTTATAGTATACATATCAATTTTATGAATATCATGCTATTTCTCAAAAAAGATATTGTGTATTATGAAGAATATTTCTTAGAGAAATTAGATCAACAGATGAATATTATTGTTTTCTATAAATTCGAATTTGTTTTACATTTTCTGTTATAATATAATTTAAAGATTATTGCTTTAACAAAATTATATAATTAGAAGTTATATGAAGGTGTAAAGCAAATAATTAAATTATGAAAATAATACACTTTAGTAGAAAAATTAATAGTAATGGTTCATTATTGTTCATGCATGTTAAAATTATTTATTATTTGTTTTCTGGTATGTTTTCGCGTGTGACATAAAGATAAGCCCTACATTATACGTGATGTTGCATAGACTTGCTACCAAGCAATTCCTGCTAATGGCCGTCCCGCAGTAAACATGACGTGGGGTGAGATAGATGCTTAAAACCATGCTCGTAGTCGACGAGGCGAAAATCGGCGGATTTACGGGCGCACGTCAAGGCACATTTTAGTACTAACGAGAAAATACTTCCTTTCGTAGATGTAAAAACCAATGTACGATAAAATTTAACATACTGATGTATGAAAATTTAACTATGATGAGAATGATTACGCTTTGAGATTCTAGTCTTCCGAATGACGCATAGAAAGGTTATCTTTATGTGTAAAGCAGACAGTAGATAAAATAGTAGATAAACTACTTTAATTTCTATTGAAAGAATGTATTTTTCTAAATTAACAAGCATCTTATTCTCTTTTTATCTCTTTCGATTTTCAATGAGACGCGTTATAGATGAAACTTTTTGGAAGGACTGCGTTTCCAGATTATAAGCAGTTTTACGCGAGTTAGCAGGTAGAACGACGACCTAAAAGATCTTAGTTTTAAGGGGACTAGAATGGGAAGAAGGGATTCACCGGTGGCGGCAGTATGGCGTTAGAAAGTTCGCCTCAGTCGGTGTTTGCTCTAACGCCTTGGCGACTGGTCTGCGGTTATCCAAACGGACGGAAACCCACTCACGAGAGCACCTGTGGAGCCTGTGGCTGTGCTGCTGCTTTTGTTCTTCCAGCCGTTCTCTCCTCCTTGTTTCTCCTCGTGCACGCCACCGCTGGTGGCCTGCCGTTCTACCTACCTGTTGTGTTACTTACGCCTCGCCGGCCGATCACACTTCTCGTGACGCGGGCGGGGGTCGCTTTAAAGGGATTAGCACAATTTTCGACGTTGGACGACTCGGAGGCACCAATGACTCGTAGCCGAGTAAAAATTACGAAGCGCGTCTGTGGTCCAGAGGCGAGAAAATTACAGACCCGCCTACATTTCTCACACCTCGAATGTCGTGGAGACATGTGGAGATTATGGAATATATAGAGTTGCGATTCACTCTGTATAGAAATCCTTTCAAAATTTTCTGATTTTAATTTGATCCACGATTATAAACTTCTTAAGAAATGCATTCTAAAGAATTGACATTAACATTAGAAGTATCAAGCTATTATAAATTATAACAAGTTATAAATAACAATAAGAACAATAAATTGATAGACTCCTTCTTTTAATATAATAATAAATGTCAAATATTAAAATTAATATTATTAAAATTAATCTTATATACAATGTAACAATAATTTAAATAACTTGAACATTTCGGCTCATGATTTGAGCCTTCCTCATTGTATGTAAGCCAATTAATTTTAATATTTGACACTGCGCAATTACTTCTTGCGACGATTCCTATTGCCTTTTTTATCACGATTTATTATTATACCAAGCTGTTATTTTGATCGTTTCTATTTTTTCTGTTAATATTATTACATTATTAATATTATTATATTTCTTGTGTAAGAAATTGGTTTTTGAAATTTTTTTATTTTTCAACAATTATATCCTTTATATTGATTTTTTATTTCTTTCTTTTCGTAGTAATTTATTTACTGGATTATTTACTACTTTTAATTTTTTAAATTTATTTACTACTTTTTAGTGAATAAGATACATTGATATTTCTTAATCTTGTCTAATCTGATAAATAATTTTATGCTTTGTTTTTTATTTGACGAACGTTATTAATCGTATGTGCTTAACATTATTTATTATCTTAATATATCTCAATATTATCTTAAATAAAATATCTTAAATAAAAATATATCAACTGATTTCAAGTATTTAAATGATATTATTTATGGATATTTATTTTATGTCTTTTTTTACAAAGAGAATAGCATGGGAAAGTTCTAAAAAAAATGTAATATTTTATAATGTATGTGTCATTGTTTATTTTCTGTATAATACATTTAGAGTTGGAATAAATAGATCTCACGCTTCAAAATTAAAATAACCGTGATTCCTAACGGTCGAAAAGCGAGAAACGATAAAATATATTATTTTTTGTGTCAACTCAATGTTATTGTATCTGTCTTTATTATTTTTAGCTAATTAAAGGTTTTAAAATACGATATTTATGTACATGAACGACATTTTATTAGATTGTGTTACTCGAATCTTACGAACATTTTAAAACTAATTTTGAAATATTATATTAATATGCGATAATTTTATTGCTACATTTTAAAAAAACTACAAAGAAAAAATTTATTCTAAAATAACAAAATTTTATATTTGCCAAACTATTTCTATTTTAGTATCAGTTCTTTACACGCGGAAAATTTTCTTTTAAAATTTATTCTAAAAATATGGTTCTGGTACAATATAATATTTTAAAGATTTTTACCATGCACTTTAGTAAATTAATCAAACTTACTTCATTATATTTTTATTAATGAATGAATTTATTAATTTTTATTAATTAATGAGATTTACATTAAAATTTTTCGAAATGTATTTCACGACTCATATTTTCAAGGTAAAAACTCTAAGAAAAAATTCTCTCCATATATATTTTTAAAATTCTCTTCATATATATATTTTTCATGTTTTTCTTAAAATTGTTTTTGTTCAAGAAATATGCGTTTAAAATATAATGAGTATATTAAAAGTGCACTACGAATAGATAATGCTCAACTTGGATCTTTTAGACAACGATACTCATTATGTAGTACTTTTTGTCATTATTCACGATGGGAGTCTCGTTCGTTTCGCGGCTGGAAATATCTCCGATATTTCGGATACGAGAAACTTAGTTAAGATTCTTGGGCGAAGTGGGTCGAGTCAAGCCGAGTTGAGTGAAGTGGAGTATCAGACAGTTAACGTTAATTGAGGAATCGTATATACTCATGGGAGTTGAAACGATAACCTAGGATTCACGGAGAAACATCAGGTTGGTTTTGATTTTGCCTCTCAAATTTGCTGCGCGCGAGACGTGGTGATAAATTTGTCCCTTGAGAAAACAACTGGCATCAACTTAACTACGTGAGAATGACCAGCATTCCCTTTCTATCTCACTCCCACTTATCGCAGTCCGCACGCTGCTGCGTTCTCAATGTTCTCATCCCTCATCCCCCATGTTCTCCGGTTCTCGATCGCTACGGATCTGGGGACTTCGTAAATGCATCCATGCACACGTATTTTATGGTCGGCTCTTTCGATCTTTCTCGTTCCACCGGCACTACGCGCGTTGCCATTACTGGGGAATGCGCGACGGAGATATTTTCGCAGAAATTCTTTTTGAAAATACTTAAAACTTGGACGATTTGTCGTCCGTACCCGAGTCGAACTCGATAAAGTGGTGGTATCCAACGCATCGCATCCGACCGGACCGGGAAAGGAAAAGAGCGGCGTGCGCTCCAGAAGCAGTGGAGGGAGTACAATCGATGCAGGAAGATGCGCAAGAATCCATAGATGAGGAAAAAGTCATGCGAACGGAGTGCGGGATGAAGGGAAAAGGGAAAATTTTTGCAGCAGAGGAAAAGATCGCGTTCAAGGAACGAAAATAGTTAGAAGGAGCTAGAGCGGATAAAGGGTGGGGACAGTGACGGCGAAGAACTTAATCACATAAAATTCTTAAAGTTCGCCTCGATACGACGCGATGCACTTTGATCGCGGAATTTATGTCCGTGGTGCAATGTACCCACCATTAAATCCCGTGCTCGTCGGTGCGTGCCGCGGAAAAATTCATCGCGGAGACTCGCGGGCGGATTCACTTCCACCATTGATCGCCGCGCGGTAGTTTCGGGAGAAGGAGAGAGTGCTTTCCTTTCTCCCCGCGTCGTAAGAAAATATTATTCTTCCAAGAAAAAGTCGGCGCTTGCCGACGACGGATTTCGAACTCTTCTGCTCTTCTCTTTCAGTCTCTGAGAAGCTCGCCGTCGAGAAGAGTTCACTAAACTCGCCGTGGGATTTTTCTTTTGCAATTAGAACTTCGATTATCTGCCAAATATATCGCAAGAAATATGGATTAAGGATTAACGTTATTGTCAAACATGATTTATTTTATTATTTAATTTATTAATATAATTTGCTAATATATATATATATATATATATACATATAATGTATGATTTAAGGATGGATGGTTTTTTTTTTCTATATATCACTGAACAAAATGCAAAGACAACGATTTTTAATCCATAATTCCATAATGGCGTTTATAATGCGATTGCGATCACATATGAAGCTGTTATCCAAAGAAAGTTTTTAAGAGGAGAGTGGCAGTCTGGAAACGAAATGTCGATGCGTGTTGGAAAATCAGAGTGTTCTTATAAGAAGCACATCAACGCTTAGATACAGATAGATCGTGTAGAAAAGAGAGTTAGTTCGAGGATTTTTATGGTTCGCTGTTAAGTCAGCAAAGACAATGAAAACATCTCGGTAAATCAGGAGAGACGACCGGTAAGCAGATTAGTAGAGCTTACAAGGCATTATCATGGAGTGAGACGGAAGGAGGCAAGCCGCAGTCTCATCTCAACTTGGAAGTTAGCTGATCTTTCTCCGTTTCTTTTTCTTTCATTTTTTCTTTTTCTTTCTCTTCCGCGGCGAATTTCTCTTGTCTCTCTTATTTCCTCTGTTATTCTTCTTTCTCACTTTCTGTGTCTCATTTTCTCTCGCTTTCTATTTTCTTATTCTACTCCAACTCTCTCTTCAACTGCACAGATTGCCCCTCTCTCTCTCTCTCTCTCTCTCTCTCTCTCTCTCTCTCTCTTTATCCTGGGAGCTGTTCACGCGGAGTTAACCACCCGTGAAGCGGCACAATATATCTCGGAGATAATTCGCTTGTTAGGGTCGTGCGTCTTTACATTAATCCATCTGCTCGCGGTCTATCTTGTAACCGCCTCTTTGCGCACAGGAATAACGACAGGTCTTATGCAGCATTGCGCTTCAGAATAATTGCCGTCGAATAATTGCGGTCTCAATTTACCGCGATTAATATGTATTATCTTCGCAATTCGTTTGGCCTTTGAACAGAAATTCATTCCGTTTTCCATGCATTATAATGGCTTTCCGAAAATCCATTTGCGGTATCTTTTTCACGTTTATCTAGCTCAACTTATGCAAGAGTACAAGTATCTTCTAATGTACATTATGTACATAAGATATTCTTTCGGCTGATAGATGAGTTTTCTTTGAAGCAACCGCGTGTTGCAATACCTAATGCAGTTATAATGTAACACATTCGATTGCGTCAACCGTCTCATTTGATGAAATCTCACTTAGTTAGATTACGATATAGAAGTACATTTATTTTAATCGTATTTAACCCGAATATCTGATTTTCTTTACGTAAGTGATCACCTGGATTATTTTTACATTTTAATTAAAATTTCTATTATTAACAATATATTGTATATTATTGATTTCCGATTTATTATTTTTATTATTTATTATTATTATTAGTAGTAGTGATTTATTATTATTAGTAAGAATATTATGGATTTAATTACGAATTTTTGAAAAAAGTAGAAACTAAACAAATATTAAATGGAATAAACGTGTTAAATAGCTTATATATAGTATTTAAAAAAAATAAAGATTTTAATTATAATAATATAATGCTTTTTATTGATAGATTCTTGATAGAATTATATATTTAAAGGTTTTTAAAAAATAGTTTTAACAAATAAAAAAGAAAGAAAATATATTAACAATATTCATACAAAATAATATTTTATAAAAGTTTACATTTTTTTGCCACTGAGATATAAAATACTCCAAGTGACTATCTCTAGGTTGAATGAAATTTGTCGGTTTAAACAAAAAAAAATTGATATTTTATTTTACTTGCGTATTTTCTGTTGCTAATGCAATGAGAATAATATAAAGCTATCGTCGCGCAAGACTATAATATTTGCCTTCTGTGTTTTGATTACAGCTATATCATTGGGACAAAGTTGTCCTTCAAGGCACGTAGGGTAACTGAAAACAGTGTACAAGGCACTTGTCGTCATGTCGATGCCCGTGATACCACCGGTTGCCTGTCACTCGGCCTCGATTGATCGATTCTCGCTTCTTTACTCGAACTCACCCTCTTTCGTACCACACTTTCTAGCCACATCTCACATGGATGCTTTCTCCTCGTCTTCGACGTCCTTGTTCCTTTTATCATCGTTTCGCTTACACGCGTATGCTTCTCGCATCCGACGTAGTCTCACTAATTTGATATACGAACGGCGAGACCGGCTATAAAGACCTGATGAATCGATATGCCTAAAACTGATCCAGAGAGATTATAGTATGTTCATTGTAACAACTTGTTACGAACTATATTCATTGACTCTTTCAGCCTTATATTTAAATAGCTACAAATTAATGGTACCACGCTTCTTGTTCCTTGATTTTTACATAGCTTCTTCACATAATATTTTTTCATTACATAATACTTGCTCAGATTATGCGATATATTTGAAAGAATTAATTCCTTATATAAGGAAATTAATATTTTATTTAATATAAAATCATTTGACGAAAGATCTTTAAAAATACTACATTTTATTAATAGACAACATTAACTGTATTAAATCACATTTCTATATAGATGCACATGATTAATCCTGATCGATGCGCTAGTTGAGTCGAAGTTCACGTTATAAAATCATTTACTTGCAATCGTTTGTGATGTACACACTGACATCAATTGACGGAATGATTTTAAGCTAGAATGGAGGAACTTTGTCGAATGCTGCATTGATCGCAGACTCACAGTGTATTTCAAGTTTATTTCAATCAAACAACATGTTAAGTCCAAATTATTGCATCCGTAAAATTCCGTTAATTGGCGAAGTCTGTGATGTACGAGATGATATTGATTTCAGAATGATCCTAAGCCAATGTTGTATCTACGATAAATGCCTCGCTTCGTCTTCCCTCAAGATACCACTTCAAGATCATGGTGGTGCACCTGTGCGTAATAATACCACCGATCGGTGTTGCGCTTATGGGAGCGTAGATATGACAACGCGTGAGGATTATCGGGCATTACGGTGTGTTAGCGGCGTGACAGAGCCGTAAACTCACGACGAAGAGAGAGAGAGAGCCACTTTATGGCCCGTGAGGCAGCGAGCGCCGAGATAATCCCTACAATCACGCCGGACGTCACGACACGCTGATGCATTAAAACGCTGTTAAATCCGGCGAAGTTAGAAGTGGTAGTCACGCGCGATCACGCGCGGTCAAGAGAGAACAGGTAGTCTATTAATTTGTCATAAACGTAACATAGCTAAACTGTGCGTGCTACCTGCCGATAACTGGGTAGATTTATGGATCCACCTCTTCGCAACTCTTCTCATATTATCGATAAGTGTCTGTCGTTAAAATGGAGGCTGACAGTCATTGACGTATTATGATTTAGGATGTTCTATTGAATTATGTGTCAAGCATTAAACAACTTTATGTTCATAGAATTTTTGTAGAAGAACTATTTTAGTGGACGTTTTTATTAATAAAACTATATACATTTTAATTATTATATTCCTTAATGTTGTTTCGATTGAAAAAAAATTTGTAAGATTTTCATTTTTATGCGACATTTTTCACAATACCTTATTATGTGTAAATATCCTTCGATATTACTCTATATATGTGACAAAATATATATAGAGTAGCATCGAAAGGTTTAAATTATACCGATTTATTATTAGTCACATCGTTTTAAATGAAAACATCGGTTACAAAAAGAATTTGATATATGTAGAAATATATTAGGAAATATTTTATTTCAAATTGTGATATCAAAAGAGAGTAAAGATACTATCTCTTGAAGATATCGATATCTTTTTTTGCATCTTCAAGCTTCTAAATGTATTCTGGAGTGAGGTAAAATATTCTATGTGTAAAAACCATTTGTTGAGCAGCTCTGCATGATGACGTTTAAGGTGTTAAATAATAAAATCACCCGGATAACGTGTGAGCGCCGTTTCTGATGAAATGCTTAGGATAAAGTTCTCATGTGCGTCTTGCGAAGAGTGTCGGCCAATCAGACGAGCCAAACAAGCTGCCATCAGCCTTGCTGGGACAGCTTCTATAATCTGATTGAAGTCACTCGATGGTTAATGAGCAACGTCTCCGCATTCCGTTCCCTTTTCAGATCCTTTAAGCGTGCCATTAAACATATACGTATTTCGAAATCATACAAGGCCCATCTTTCGTGTTTTTCCTTTTACTAACGTTATATGAGTAGACTTGATCATGGATACATTGCAATACAGATTTTGTTCGTGTATACGAATATCTGTTATGCAAATTAAGATACTTAGGCTGTGAACATCAACAGTGCAGAGAGATCGAGAGCACTCAATATTTCTATATTAAGAATAAAACTCAACACGTTTGTTAATTTTTGATTTATAATTAGATTATAATTATTGCACTTTTAATCCCGTATACACATTCAAAATTTGATCACTAATTATCTTTGTAAGTCATATAATTACTCCAGATTATATCCCAAAATTAATTAGATTATAAATATACTTATAAATATACTTTATAGGAGGAGAAGGCTCTATACATAATTTTAAGCTCTATATATATATATATATGAAACAGCTTATTTAATTCAGTTATAATTGTACTTGCATATTATATTTTATAGTTTATGTTGTGATTTATTTATCGAAAAGATATTAAAATACAAACTTATATATTTTTTCATGATTATTTTAAGATGAAATAGTATCATAAGTATTAATAAAATAAGAATAGTTTAAAATTGAAGGAAAAAGAATTAAAAAGAGCACATCGATGAAATGCGTAGGTGTTGTTTACGACACTTTGTTAGCGATTTCGAATAGGAAAATACTGTATTCCAGACTGCCATTTTACGAAATTTTTGATCAAAACGTCGAGATTTACATGCTCAGATTAAATATTCCCCACTTTAAAAAGATGTATAAATTAATTGGACTAATTTTGCATTCACGATGTATCGCGAACTTTCAAGAGAAATACACCGTCGATGAAGCGTGTCTTATCGCTTGTTCGAGACAGGTTGCGGATTCCATTAAAATTTCTTCCGTATATTCTTCGCGTTGAAAAGAGATATCACACGCCATTCGTGTGGCTTCTGACAGAATTACACGTCAGGCGTGGTACGACACCTATCGATAGTAGCAGCACAACCGGGAGCATCTGTTTTACAATCGCGAAGGTAGAAGCAGTGTGCGGCGCCCGATAAGATCTGCGAGACGGGAACCGGTACTCCAGTCTCGCAAGTTTCGCGCGAGAAGAGGTAGCCGACGATCGAAGTATTGAACGACACGAAGTACCATTCATATATGTGTATGGATACATCGAGCGAGAGTTCTGAAGTAACGTAATCCTATCGTCGCCCATGAAGAAATTCGACAAGCCGGAGAAGAGCACTTGAGAGGCGCAAACTACGTTACCAATTACAATATAAATATCTTCTCACAAATTTAATACAGGTTGTGTCGCGTTAGTGATACCCGTTACCAGTGATTATATCGATGGTATTAATGATAAAATCCGTAAAATGCGTTTGGAACTCTTTAGGTGATGTCGCGAATCTCATCCGATTAGTGGCGGCAGTCATAATAATAACAATAATGCATGGAAAAGCGGTTTTGCTTGAAGTATCTAAAAATTTAGCTAGATATAGATCTCAAATAATTATTAGATTAAAATAATTATGTAAGATGCTCAAATTGATTGCTAAAGTTTCAATAATTTTTTAAATATTGCTTACTATTTTAGTTTTTTACTTAATTATTTTGATAGTTTAATCTAACTAAATTTGACTATATCTATAAATTAAATTTTTAGATACTTCAAAACCATTTATTTTGTGCACGTATTCAGTATCACATGGCCAATGATATTTATTATAATCTGACGTATCTTTATATCCGTTTCATGCTAATGGAATTAGGACCGTACTTCTGTTCAGCTTCACTCGATCATCCCAATGCACTTTTACGTCGCCGATATCTTTGGCTTTATCTCTCCCTTGCACGTATGGTTCTTTACACGCGCGTTAAGTTTCGCCCGTTACCAAGTAGTAATGGCAACGATGACACAACACCTCTTTATTACTATGCCGTGGTAATAGTTTAAAAGGACTCTCTTCGTTTTTTTCCCTCGCGGTCGTTTTAATGAGTTTAATATAATCGCCTCTGTAGTGGCGATTACTTGACCTGCCAACTGGATTTCGCTATGCACGCAAGAAAAGCTTATATGCACATTTAAGATACGATTACCCGAGATATAGTTTCACGCTCATGTCCTCAGCTAACTTTATGACAAAAAATAAAAACTGAATTGTGAATCAAGCGTACTAGAGTTCAGCTTATTCTGAAGAGATAGACTTACACGGAGTAAACTTCACACATTGCGAATGGAAATCCAATTAGTAAGTTGATTATCAGCTCTTGATACAAGAACAATGTCATTAACTAGTTGGTTTAGACCTGTGAATTTACCTCATTGTTTGTTTTGTTTTCGTCATTCAGCATATAAAATAAGTGTGTTTCTACACAATATTGTATATGCCATATCCTTTTGTTATTTTCGGCATAATGCAAATTTTATTTTTTTTTCTCAGGTGTTTTTTTATTTATTAGTCACTAAAGCAACAATTAAATTTCAGTTGTTAAAATGAAATAGTTTATTATTTTAACTTACATTGCAAGAAGAGATTTGATTTATAATAACGTCTTACGTTACACATCTTATGTTACACATATATCTGATAAATCCATATCTCATAAATAATAAATCCCAATTGTCAATATTTTGGAAAAATTGAAATTATAATAATTTCTTACTCTTTTTTATTATTTTATTTTCTTATAATATGTCTTATATTAATATATGTAATAATGATATAATCTTATTGTTAAAATATCACATCGTAACTATTATAGGCAATATCTGTATTGTGTTTATAGTTTCAATAATGCATTCAATCACCACAGCATTCAAATTATTACATCTATAATTATAAATATATTAAGGAGCCACTTTTGTATCAATTATACCGTCTCTTAAGCTTTATGTTTCCAGATAAGAGTTTTGCTTAGCGCGATCTGCCCTTTTTCGGTAACGACTTCTGGACTTAGGGTGGATCAATGTTTGCGAGGACGTCCGGCGATTTGTAACAATTACGGGCTGATGCCCGAGAGCAGATAGTAGCCGGTGGTGCGGCAATAACCCTATGTCATCCTGAGCCTCGGACATGGGCTTGTAGAGTAGGGTGTTGTAGGCGAACCGCGCCTCGGAAACGTTCGGCGTCCAGTAATCGTGTTAGCGTGTAACGATGCCACCCTATTCTCGATCCCTTCTATCACGATCTTCTCTGTTAAAGCTGGACGTATGCAGTCGCTCCCGCGATCACCTATCGCACTATCTGCTTGCGTGGAAATAATATTTTGTAATTAAATCAATCATGTTGTGACGCGGCCTCTACGATCGGAAGAAAAAAAACGATCTATACAGAAATTCATATAGATAATGTGAAAAATTGCCCCTTTGTTATCTCTCGTAATATTTCGGTATACGTAGAAGAATTATAAAATCGCTTAACTACCGGCAGAAAATAACTTTCCTAGGTTCATTATCTTTGCTACTAAATAACGAACGAGAGAAGCGAAATTATCTCGGGTTTGCTTCTGGTTGGAAAATCACATTTTGTGCATTTGCAAATGAATATAGGAGAAGAGGAAAAATGTAAGGCGAGAGATCTGGAAATGAGAAACCAAGACGCGACGAAAGAGTAGATATGCGTTTACGAAGTTGTTTCGCGCATTTGTCCGTCGGGTTTTCTGTCGATTGGAATGTACGATAGGCAGTCAAACTGG
Organism: Atta colombica; assembly: GCF_001594045.1. Taxonomy (NCBI): domain Eukaryota; kingdom Metazoa; phylum Arthropoda; class Insecta; order Hymenoptera; family Formicidae; genus Atta; species Atta colombica. The sequence goes on along the minus strand of NW_017259212.1, from coordinate 2,809,414 downwards.
TCGCACTCCAACGACAGGCGGGTCCCCAGCGTGTCCTTCGCAATCTTCACGATCGTTTTGCCTTTAATTTCTTTTGAGGAGGAAAACGAAGACCCCTCATCTGAATTCGGTGTAGAGTTGCACGCGCGGTCGATTCTCTCGGCGGCCTTTTTCGCCGCCGCGACGCCGTCGATAGCTTTATCGATAAAGGCAATAACATATTTCGGGCTGATAACCGCAACACGTTAATAACAGCATATTATGATTCGCGATAGATATCCGTGATCAGGAGACTGTTCTTCTCCTCCTATCGCGCCTTCTCCTCAATCACTGCTTCGTCCTTTCCATCTCTGACCCTACGGTTCTCCTTTTATGTCCCTCGGGAATCTTTTCGGGCAACGATGAGTATGCCTTTGAACGCGTGAGCACTTTGGCGCTGAGAGAGGAAAAAAGAGAGGAATAGCAGTGGGCCTTGTGAGTATAATGGGCTGAAACACGAAACGTATGCAAACCTGAAATAATACGACACTCGACAGGGTCTTCCGATGTGGGATCCTCCCTCTCTCTTTTCCCTCCCACCGCTTCTCTCTTCATATCGCGGTTTCAGTGGTATCTTACGTGTATCCTCTTGCCCTCATCATATTTGCCACGGGCCCAGTTCCAAAAGGTGGAACTTGAAACTTAAGACAATGCCGAAAAAGCCCCTGCATTTCTACAGGGTCGAGGCAGTCTCTTCTCTTTGCTATGATTCATCTAGAAAAAAATTCACGTTGCAATTTGGGTGCGATTAACATATATCGAGCAATAATATTCGTTGTATATTTAACAACTTAATTAATATAGAAATCAATGACGAAATGGCTAATTCATAGAAAGAAAGATGTCGGCGGTCTAATATATCCGACAAAGTTGACGTTTGTTCACGAGCTGTGAAATTTAATTCGTAGCCTCATACGAGACTCTCTCGTGCCTGCCAGTCGATGGGACATGGGTCATGGGTTAGCTTGAAGCACTCGTGCGTGTGTGCACGCATCGTATCACTATCATATGTGTCCGTGTCTGTCGTAGGGGTTACTTGTCCGAAGGGGTGACAGGCTGTATCCCAGAGCGACGTCCTGACAGTCGGTTCCTCTTACAGTACTTCCGAAATTATAAATTAAATCTCGTATTTTCTTGGGAGTCGGCATCATGCGAGAAATCATCTATCTTTACTTCATTTTGCTTTCTCTCGGCATGCAACATAATAGCCGTAAGATTATAGCGAATTACGTGAACCATCGTTTGCGATAATTATTGTATAATAATTATTGTATAAAGTGTCTTTTGCTGTTATCGTGCTGGACGAATATATCGACGGAATTTTAATAAAGATTCGTTGACAGATCAGCAAGTGAGAAGTGACGGCAAGTGTATTTATTATTGATAATACTAATAATATTCGACAATGATAAAAAGCGAAGTTGATATCGACATGTAATTGATCATCGTTGGCCGACGCCGTCAATCCCAACACTAAGGAGATATAATTTTCAATTGGATAATCTGTCTCATTATATCAATTTTCGATCCCGCCTCGACGCCTCGTCCCGTGAGAAACCTCACGGCGGTAGCGCCATCCAATCAAAGGAGGCCCGAAATAGTCTCAGGTCTCGATAACAGAATGCGAGGCTCAACATCGGACTACGAAATGCAAGTTCGATGAATCGAACTCGTGAGAAACCGAGCAAGTACCCGTCATCGAGCGGTGATTAATAGAGACCGTCGCGATATCGGCTGTCCTTAAAAAACAGGACCTGTGGTTCCGTACCATTCTATGCTCTCTTCCCCATAAGCCTACATGATGTCCTATAATCGCTTGACAGCCTGACGCTCTCCTACGAACGTTTGGTGATGAGACATCGATCATTGGAAGTATTTCAGGCGCGCCTTGTATTGGATTCACTCTCGGTCGAATGGAATCTGCTTTGAGATCTTGGCATAGTTGAAATCGCATTGCGTTGCGATGCATTTTCAAAACATTTATTATTTATTTCAATTTTATTTTTTATTTTCGATATTCTTGATGTATAAATTAAAACCTATAAAATTTTTTCATTGTCTCGCAAAGAGTTCGCGATTTAATCCTAAAAAACAAGTAATATAAAATAAGTAATATAAAACAAGTAATATAAAACAATATAAGATTAATTAATGTGATTAAAGGAATTACTAAACAACAATTTTATAATAATTAAATTTTTACAGTTACTTACATATTTTATGCGTTAACTTATTAAAAAGTTAATTTTATTACGTTAATTGTTTAATTGAAGAATATGGCGTGCGATCTTTTTAGTTGTTCACAACGAAATAAGATTTATATGATATGAGGATATCGATGATATCATGCACAAGCAACCATTTGAAATCGACAAATTACCTTAAGACGAATGCTAGACAATGACAAGACGAAATCGTAAACCCGTCTGCCACAACTTTTTGCCTTGCCTTTCAAAGCTTTTTCTTCTTAGTGGGTTGCGCTCCCATATCGATCGTGATGCACTGAGAACTTCACAATATGTCAGATAGCTGCAAAAGAATACAAAATATTTTATTATTTATGTGTTTATAGTTTATAGAATGTTCTAATTACGCTTTTATACTACTAATTAGGCTAAATTATTAAAAATAAAAAAATATATATTAAAATAATAAAATTAAGAATTATTATTTCCTTAAGAGAAAGAAATAGAATTACTTTTTTCTTTATTTTTTAATTTACAATGAAACTTAAATTAATATTGAATATAATTGCGAACAGTTATCAAACAATATACGTTTGAAAAATTAGAATAAAATCTGTAATATTTGAAGAAATTAATGTAGTTATTCGCGATTTTAATTCTTAGCTTACACAGCAATCTGGAAATGAAATCTAATTCTCGAAACTAATATGGCCGCTGACTCAGAATTTACGGATTTTTCCTGTAATAGTAGCCGACGTTGCTGTCGGGATGAATGCCCTCGCTTCCCTCATCGCGTACATGCCTGTGGCATTTGTCCAGAAGATCTTGACCTCTCTCAATTCGATCCTACCGCAGCGGGGTCAAACTGTCAGCGTACATGTCCTCACGGCACATATCGATCTCAATCGGCGTTTCATCGATGCTATCATCGATGCACCATCTCGACGAAATTATAGACCGCGGTTGTAGCCTTAGTGACTCGAGACAATGGTACCCATCACCTGCTTGACTCTCTCAAAGCAGACCCTCCCACTCATTGGATCGTATCTCTTATATCGAGTTGGGTCGGCACTTCTTAATTGGTTAGTGTTGACTTAATGTATTTCGATACGTCACTAAGTTAGTATTCTTGGGTCCTAGCCTAGAATATTTTGTTGTTATCGAAACTGTCGTTGTATTATCACAGTAAATTGATAATTTATGATTGATGTTCCATAATAGGAGTTATCTAATGTCATTGTTACATCATTCTTAATTCTAAATATTATTTTTTCGTCATGATTCAAGTTATGCAGTAATATCAATCGATATCGATTAATTAGTACTAGTTATTTTTCTCTTATATATTTTTTTATTTTATATTATACGTTTATTTATTTTTATTTTTATTTCATTTTTATTTTTTATTCGTTAAATCATTTTTTAATATTTTCATTCTTGCTTTATAATTTGCATAATTTTTTTATTTTACGAAAAACATTGTTTCCTTGAAAGGACAAGAAGCATAAGAATCATTGGTTATATTTGCTTCAGTAAACCGATATTGAACATATCCTTTTTATTTGTTATGTCGGCGAGATTGATATCGTAATCATCACCGAGAGGAAAATCGCAGGAGAGTGTGAAATGCAGATAGAACGATTTTGAATAACATTACATGCGTCTGCCAAGCGACATTCGTCACTTTCACGAGGGGAGTTTGAGAGAGCAGCTATCCGATTGGGATGTAAATTATTTGTCTGCGAAGTCATAAAAAATGCATCTGTGGGGATCGCACTGGAAAAAAATGTCAGGACACCCCAGAGCGCTCGGTTTATAGATAGATGTGCGAATCGTATATATCCTCGTATATTTATACAAACTTACATCGCCTATGGTCTATCAAAAAACCGATAGATACAAATAGATATGTTTCTGCAATTTCAATATTACTCTCAATAATTAAATTCAAATTTCTATTTGAGTAAATAATATGATTTTTTTTGGAGCTATAAATACCATTTATTTTTAATTTTGAATAAGTAATTTGAAATACTTCTTAAATATAACGAAACATATAATTAAAAAGTGAAAATATTATGATATGAGAGCTCATATGAATAGCGAGTTATTGTTGTTTGATTTCTCAAAATGTCGAAACATTCGTCGTAAGTTAAACTCGTGGCACCCTCATAACTTTTACGGATGTATCAAAAACACCTCTAGAACGTCGTTACTGTTCGAAACAAGGTGAACGAAAACATATGGGGTCGCAAGAACAGGGGAAAGTATTCGACGAAAAGGGGGACAAGGAGGGATGATTAAGGAGATCAACGAATGGGACGAAGACAAGGGATTACGAATGTCTCAGTGGGACATATGTGGATCCCCCGGGGGCTGATCCGCTCGGCGGGGCCCCTGATATACGCCATCGTAAACCCCGTGAAATTGTGCCACAAGTATCGGCTGATGCCTCCATTAAGACCCGCTGATGTTATTACAGCAGAGTCCGCTCTCCATAATTTTCGTCCTCCTTCTTCCGTCGCTCTCTTCTCAGTATTCTTCTTCCTCGCTTCACGTTCCCGTGGAACGTGTCCTAGTTTTTGCTGTATATTTCGTGTCTCGACAGCAGCGGCGCGGCGGTATGGCGTTTACAACGCGCATCGCGTGCTTTTTCCTTTTTTTCTTTCGACTCGCGCTGCATGCACATCCGCGCGCCCGAAATTCCGAATCACCCTTTCACTCTCCCTTTCTACCTATTCTCTCCAGTCGTCGGGCCAACCCTTTCACGGTTTAAATCAATCACACATTCCTGAGAAATGATTATGACCGTGCTCCAGGTATGGGAAGCAGCTGCCCGCGCATATAATTTATGGCTAAATATAAAACGATAAAAATTGACGAAATTTTTGTTGATATCCGGCTGCTTTACAATGCATTTTATTACAAGTTGAATTAACGACGACAGCTCCTAATTATTCACTGCTCGTTCTTTAGTTGAAAAAATATGTCGTCACATTTTATGAAACGCTTGTTAGGCTAATTAACAAAATATGTTTATTCAAGTAATATCTTGATTTATTCGATAGATGCGTATCTTTTCCCTAGTATTTTTAGCTTTAATTTCTTTCTGTGTTACGGCAGAGTAATGGTTGAAAAGAATAACTGATCGAGTCTTTCGAGAGCTCTCGGACAGTTTAGAGAGGATCAGAAAACATGATGATAGGCGATATCTAAATGTGTCAATTAAGATGGCCGTGACCCCTATGAACTTTGACCTACAGAGTAATGGCCTATGGTGGAATGACTAATCTATACTGAGTCATTACCTAGATGGACTTTTTGAATGAACCGATTAGTGTCACGAATTTATTGTCTCTAATAGATAGTAAAAGAGAATTAATTAATTTAATTTTGCTTTAAAAAATAATGTTGAATACATATTAATTACAATGTAATTTGGAATATGAATCATATTTATAGATAAGCTTTTTTCATAAGTTGGACAATAGTTTATTTATGAATATAAACAATCTATAATTTCTTTGTAGCCGACATTTGCTTTACATTTTATTATTAATTAACTAGGGAATAATCATTTGGGATTTTTACACCTCAGTGGCGAAATAATTATAAAATATTGTTATTTTATGTGAATATTTTTAAAATTGTTTAAAAATAACTTTTTTACGAACCTTTAAATAATGTAATTCCGTTGAAAATCCGCAATAAAAAACGTGATATTAATAAAAACGTTATATTAATTTTCATTTTTAGAAATATTGTTTTTAGAAGTTATTTATCTTTTTAGAAATTATAATAAGCTTATTTTGTTTAACATTGATTTGGTTTCTACTTATTTTTTTCAGAAAATTGTAATTAAATCCATGTAATTAAATCGATAATATTTTTGAATACTAATAAATCGAAAAAATCAATTAATAATATACAATATATTGTTAATAATAGTGATTAGGTGATTGTTTATATAAAAAAAGTAATTACTTTCGGATTACACATATAGATCATTTTTAATGCAACGAAAATCAATGTGAATTGAAATATTTCGCGCTTACTACAGAACTCAGCGTCGAATAATTCTTGCACTGAGATCATGGATTATAGGGTGAATACTCCACCCTTTTTTTACGGGAACGTTAACACCCTTCAGCACCAACGGAAGGGCTTATTATACGAAACCGATCCGCCGTGGCGTCCTCTCCTTTCCCTATTTCTTTTTATTGGTCTGAGCCTCGCGGCCTCACTACCCCGGTATTCATATGCTAACACGGGGTTGCCCGTGAGTCTCGTTACGTTGTCAATGGTGTTCAAACTTCTTGAGGCCTCGTTAATGACGTCGTAAAATTCGATAAGGCCATTGCAATTTGAGCACCACTGGCCCGCTAAGCGTATGCCAACAGCCCTATAAAAATTCAATCCACGCAGTCTTAAAAATAATAACGCACCGCTAGCTTATACAGGGTCTCCCATAATGTTCAGACATATGGATGCGCGTATATGCCTACCTGCATCAAGCCTGCGGTTCTACCGAACGTTTTTTCTTCCTCTTCGCCGCTGTTCCCTTTGCGGTCTCGACGATCATAAGTGGTTTTGTTATAGCGCAATTAATAGGAAATCATTTATTTCCTTTTAGTGTTAATTAAATTGGAGATCAATAGCGCGCGACGAGCCATACTGATCTAATTTCATTTTGATTTTATTCTGTTTGTCTTTGACGGACGGTAATCCCAATTTATCACATTTGCAATAATTACTGTACAATATCAAAATTTATCTGATAGACATAGCTTATCAAGAGAAAAATGTTTTACACAGATATTAATTATACCACTCGTATAATATTTTGAATATTTTATCGCGTTTAGATTGAAATGAATTTGAATGAAATGTTATGGAGACGTTCATTTGTTTGAAATTATCATGTTATGATAGAATAAAAAGTCTCAAGTGTAGACTCTGTGCAAGTACATGTTTCTCGAGTATTAGCGTCCTTGAATGTTCAATAAAATTTATTGTATTTCTCACTTCCATAAACCTTGATTATAGCTTATATATAGGGAAAGTTATCT
>NW_017259212.1:2800609-2802041 GCF_001594045.1 Atta colombica | reverse complement strand
GTGTGTGTGTGTGTGTGTGTGTGTGTGTGTGTGTGTGTGTGTGTGTGTGTGTGTATGTGTGTGGATATGGTAAAATATCAATATTATTGTGTTCTAATTTGAAATAAATACAATGTCGTGGAAAGCACAACAATAATGTGCGTTTTCGGAAATTTTGAAAATGCTCGCTAAATTTTATTCTTATTCTTTACATTGAAAAATACAGCATTTGCTCCGTATTCATATTATGATAGCATATATTTATTTACACATTGAAAAAAAATTACTAAATCTTTGTACGTATTTCTTTGAATAATAATACTAAGTAAACATTTGCTTACAGTAAATATTTACTTAGAAGTATTTAATCAATAAAGTATGAGTTAAATTAAATTAATGATTTTTGTAGCAAATAATATATTTTTACATTTTAGTAAGTACCTATTTATTTAAAACTATTCAAACAAATATTTATTAAAATTTTGTTTATAATGATATATATTTATCTCAACATTTTTCTTTTTCTGGATTATGTATACAAATACATTATTTTCTTGACAATTTATATTCGATTAGATTTTCCAATATTAGATTCTTTGAAAAGCAAAGAGTGATCAAGGAAAATTGGCAATATATCTTCAACGACTCTCGCCTGTTAAGATTTAAATGCACGACTCTGACATTTCTCTTGCGGCGCGATTATTATAATTTCGCCACCCTTGTGTTTTACGGAGTACGAGGGCCACGTGCTGTACGCGCACGCATCCCCTCATGATTTACTGCTAATTATCGTCCTGCCCGAATAGCCTTACGCCTTCCCGGTGAGAATCGGCCAGTCAACGACCTCCCCGGCGGCCGGAGACGCGCCATTTCGCAAAAATCGACAACTCAACGTCGTGTGGCGCGCGCGTTTCGCGGCGCGTTACAAGCACCCCTTGTATACGTCTTGTACATCCGCGGTCGATCGTCGTGCCGGCAAAAGGGACCCCGCGCTGCAACGAGCGGTCCCCATGAGCCTACTAAATTATTGTTCTTGCATCGCGGTGCCAAAATGTTTACAGCCTTAGCGCGGCGAAGGTACGAGGCACTGAGAAGGTGGAGAAGGAGGCGTACGATGCTCAAGCCTCGGTTAGTTATGACTGAGCTAAGAAGAGCCGCCTTCTCCGAAGAAAGCCACGTTCGTGCCTCGTGGCTACCTACCTCAGATTTTATTCTCCGGTACGATGGCAGTTGGCACACACCTCGTACAGATGAGCGCGTTATTGAGTAAGCGAATAATAAAAATGAAATTAATTATACAATAAAATCAATATCGGCTATATTAATTGGATAATATCAATTTCTTGTTTATTACAGAGAGAATTATCTTTCGAATATATTGTTTATAATGGTAATTTAATAAGTATATTTTTTTCAAGATATTATTGATAATATTATATATATATATATATAT
>NW_017259212.1:2799241-2800509 GCF_001594045.1 Atta colombica | reverse complement strand
ATTCAGTTCAGATAAATTTTATTTTAATTTCACACATACAAATAGATTAGAATTTTTATTGCATTTAATAATATAATATATGATACTTTAATTTTTATATTTATATATAATACACGTATATATCTTTTTGATAGAAAAAAAAGATAATAAATTTCTTATTTTCTTTCTAATTTAATGTAGAGAGGATTATTACCGTTTGAATGATCGTGTTGAATCCGAATGTTGTCGGCTCGCAATTAGATCTAGAATAAATTGATTTAATAAAAGAATATATAATGTATTATTTATAACATCTAAAAATGTGACCGATCTTAACCTTCTTTATCGTATAAGAAAAAAAAAAGTTACATGAAAAATTAGTTGTGAAATGCTCTCATTCTTTCCTTTGTATTATTTTGCTGTTTTTGCCACCGTCGTTTTCTCCTCCTGATGTCTTATCGATTGTAAACTCATGAGGTTACTATCAGACTCGACTGAATATTGAAAAAAATATTGCTACAGTAAATACTAGCATATACTGTGCGTATCTACATTGCAGTGCAATGTACTTTATATTGTTTTTCCCACGTTACGGGTAATGTAATAAACGTCCTTTGCTCCCATTCGCGGATATGGTGGAGTCATTTCGGTATCGCCGCGGTCGCCCCCTATACTCTCTGTCTGTAAATTCCAGACATTATAGACAGGCTTTGCTCGGTCGAGGAAAATTCAGCACGTATCGTCGATGTCAGAGGTATGTTATCTGAATTGGAATTCTTCCCGGTTCTCTCCCCGAACTTTACTTCCTCGTATTTTAATCCCCGATATTCCACTTGGCAAGGGTTGTTACTCGGTTATTGTGCCTCCAAATTCCAGTTGTTTTTTTCGTTTTCTGTTATGCTGCCTTTTATCTCATATTGCTTGTCGACATAATATACAGAGTGTCCCAAAACGATTGCCTCTTTCTCCCAGAGAATATTTCTTGAAATTCATTTTTTAATAAAATAATATCGATTTAAATTTAGTTTTTTTTTAGTTTGATTAAATGATTTTTTTAGATATTATTATGATTATTTAGATAATTTTTAATGTATAATTTATATCTTAAATATAAAGTCTATTAATATTATTATATGCCAATTAAAGACACAAAAGCAAAATTTCATTAATAGAATAAAGAAATTTTGTTTTTGTATCTTTAATTGGTAAAAAATAAAAAATTTTCTTTGACTCTCACTATGGGAATTGATGTATAACATCCAATCAAATTTGATTATAAATTCCATAAA
>NW_017259212.1:2783811-2799141 GCF_001594045.1 Atta colombica | reverse complement strand
TATATATATATATATATATATCTTTATTAATAAAAAATAAATGGAAAAAGCGTTAGAAAAGCACTAAAAAAATTGAATATATCAAAAAGACGTTTAAAAGTTTGACTAAAAATTTAAAAAATATATTTTCATGAAAACAAAATATAATTTTGTAATAAACTTATTCTGTATTAAGATCAATGTTAAATTAAGTTTTCGTGCGTGTTTAGGCGACTTTTTGTATGTAAACATAGTGAGTCGCCACACGTGGCCATTTACTCGAAGAAGGCCATATGTATTCATTCTTGCTAAAAGCACGCGATCCGGCTAGACTCTTTTGTTAGAAGGGCAGAAAAGAAAAGGAGACTTCGATTCACGCCCAACTCTGCGTCACTAGTTCCTTACGAGAAGAAAGGCGCCGACGCGCCTCTATAAAATAAGCGCACATTCGTATCCCTTGCATGCATATACGATGTATATCTCTAAGAAAAATTGTAAATTATTATATTGTTTATCATACCGTTCTACTACTGTAAATCAACTTTATACTCTTGGTTTAACTTTTCATTTTTTTTTTTCTAAAAATTAGAAAAGGATAAAGAGTTATAAATTAAACTGAGATTAAAATTAATCTATGGTAGAAATGAACATATATCTACAAAAAAATGAATGCATTGATAGGATAAGAAATTGCAAGCATGGGGCAAACATGAACGGTACTATTACAATGATAACTTTTCATGTCTGATAGTGATAGTTCGATATACGCGTATACTTCACTATAATACGTGATAGTAAACATGTAGTTATAGAACGTACACATCATTTAAGATAAATATGATCGTTATACAATATGTTTTTGATGACTTTGATATAAGGGAAAAAATAGAGAAATTATGGATACTAAGAAAAAAGTTAAATAATTCTAACGATTATTTATCAATATAAAAATCCTTATTTAAAGGACATTGACATTAAACTATAATAATTATTAACATTAATATATTATTAATATTAATTATAATTTTAAATAAAAAATAAACAACAAATTGCCTTATGACAGCAGATAATTTCGAATAGCAAGGGTTTTATTTTTTATTCAAATTTATAATTATAATTAATAATATATGAATGTTAATTATTGTCTAGTTTAAAATGAAGCATCTGTTAAATAGACTTCTATTAATTGATGTATAATCGTCGGCTATAACTTTTCTCTTAAGTCTATGTTACGCTACGCATTGGAAATTTGGGATTGCGAATTGAAAATTAGATTTTAATCAGCTAATTATCGAATTCTAATCTCTATTTCGCAATTCCCTTCCTCCAATGTGTGTAGCATGATACGGGATTTAGATTTTATAGTTCCCTCACTCTCCCCTACTCATTTTCTTATTGATATTGTTCTTTGAATATCAAAAAATTTATGATATTAAATTTTATAATTTTATGGATTATAGTATTCAGACAAATAAATATGAAAAGGAAATTGATAAATTCTGATGAAACATCACTTAAGAATTTAATCTAAAGAAAAATAAAAAAAAAGGGTTTAGCATAGGGCGATTGTTATTGGCGCCAAAATGAACTGGTTTCGGCTTGACTGCTTATTATTCGCGCATAATTGCGATGTTTTAGCAATTTATGTAGTAATTAGGTTCGCTTATGGCTCACTAAGTCTGGTAATATACTCCTAAACATCTCCATTATGTCGCGGATTATGTCTAGATAATCACAATGTTCAGAGCATCACTATAGTTTCACTTGTAATGGTCGGTCGGTAGAAAATAAACGAGAAGCTTAATAGACTTTCTTGGCTCACAGAGATTACTGGGTAACTACAATTCTTTATTATACAATTTCGATGGAAAAGTAATCATATTGCAGTCTAAGAAGTCTTAGCGATCGCTTCTCATATCTAATATTTTTTTCAAAATTAATTAAATTTTATCAAAATTACTAATACTCTTTTTTATCAAATATAGATTAATTACAATGTCGATTTAAGTTACTTTTATCTTCTAATTCTTAGAACTAAAAAAAGGTGAAAAGTAATTTAAATTGAAATCAAAATTAATCTGTACTTGTAGAAATAAATACGAGAGAGAGAGAGAGAGAGAGAGAGAGAGAGAGAGAGAGAGAGAGAGAGAGAGAATTAAACAGGAAGAAACATTAAGCTTTTATTACTCAGAATCATATTACACTCAAAACATGTTGTGTTATATCCAACGCGAAAACAATTTAATAATGTCCAATAAACGATAGATAATATTAATCCAATGATAAGGAAGAATAAACGTACCTCTGCGGAGCAAATATACTTGAGTTCCAAAGTCCGTTTATGTATCTGTACATACGCCACCGTGCAGTAAGGTAATTTCATTAGCTCAAGTTACCTGAGGCAAACGCACGACCATATTCGGAGACACTCAATCAACGTTAAATCATTGCGCTGTTCAATAATACAGCGGCGAAGTCAGGTACCTAGCGCACTTAGCGAGTACACCTCGGGGTGCGATAATTCTGACAGTTACTTGGCGCGCACGTCTGCATACATACAACCCTGCCAAGGAAGAAGAAAGAAGGGATACTCTCGTTTCTATGCTGATAATTAAATCCTCCCACTGCAGGAGATTCATTCGTGCAACGCTCAACGCTATTTTGTGGAATGCATCCAGGAGATGCCTCTCGGCGAAAAAAACGGCTGAGATTGATGGACAAACGATCTTTCCGGGTCTCAGAAATACATCAGAGTAAACTGACGCAAACGAAACGCTAATGACGCTCATTAGCACACATAGAGAATCAAAAATTTGAATGAATCGGATGAGTGTTTTCGCGACGTGTAGCCGCGCGAATAAAGTTCTAGGAGGGCTCGCAGTCAGTGGTGCATGCAAATTTTGCTTTCGATTCGACGAACAAAGGCGTACCTTCTGGCTGCTGCGTATTGCAGACTACATAGAGAGTCGTTAGACCAGAAACAATTAAGCTCTGTTGGTTATCTTCCGCGACCATGCGACTCATCCAGTCGCGCAGTGGTTTTCATCCGATTTCGATGCTTGGTCAGTCGACGAGAACCGATACGAATCCGAAATTACAACGCATCAAGTCTAAAGTCTGTGGCGTGAGAGATTTTGCCTTCCCACTTTCTTTAAGATGCATTATATTTTCAAACATACCATTCTATTAGCTCTCTTATCGTCTTTATCGTTATAAATCATTGCCATATATTCATTCAGGTATCAAACAGTCAATTGAATGTAAAAGTTCTCTAATCGCTTACCAAAGTTGCGAACAAGATATATCTATACTCTATACTGTTATATTTATTTATAGTATTATACTGGCTATATTTATCAGACAACCACAAGGAAACCGTATACGCCTTTGTGCATCGACTAAAGGGAGAAATGGGACGAGTGTGAGAATAAAACTGTATTTATAGGGTATGTTGATCGATATACGACTCGTCCTGCTGCAAAAGACATTGCCACAAAGACTTTAACCCTTTCCGCTTGATATACGGGTACATATTTATGAGATTGCCATATAGCATGGAACTTTTGGTTACCAGGAACCCTTATAGAAATACTATGGCGTCCTGTCAAACTGTTTACTCTCCGAAGCCTTGCACGTCAACGCCCTCCTGATCTCTGAAGCCGCTTATCCGCCAGGAATTAGATCTTCCTGGCGCTCGGCAACCCCTGTGACATTCAATAGTAAGCCAAGGGTCGAGTCCGTTGAGACTAGGGGAGTGAATTGACTTATCGTAATTATCGCTACATTCATATATGTGTAAAATCAGGAATGCGTAACAATGAATGGAATTGTGGTTGCAAATACATTACTTGTTAGAACATAAAAGTGTTTAGTTTGTATTGAACAGAATGGTACAGATAATTGTAAGGACATAAAAACGATATAAAACACACTCATGAATTTTTATTTAGAATGAATTTTATGAATATTTTAATAAATACAGTGAATGCAAAAAGTACTCGTATATGAAAAATTTTTATTAAAAAATTTGTAAAAAATAAATATTAATTAGCAATTTTATACACTGAGTGTAATGTTTTATTCTAATGCAAACAAAAGAATTTCATTCCTTATGTTAGAAGCTTTTTTCTATTTGAATATGAATACTTTTTATGCATCCAAATTATATAATTTTTATTTTTGCTCATTTTTAAGATACATTTTAGTTACTACATATCTTATTAGGTAAAATAATTTTAAGAAATGTACAGTCTATTTTATTCTTTGTTAATAAATTGCTAATTAATATGTACTTATTTTTTAAAAATAATGCTTTTTAAAGGATCTTTCCTTTTACACCTATTGTATATATAATTTCGCATAGTAATTTGTTAGTGATTCTAATTTTTATTTCTGTAGGTATAGCTACGTGATTTCCATGGTTGTTCATTCACAACTTTATATTAATTTTAAGCTAACGCTACTCTTAACAATTTCTCATCATAATCCACTTTATTCGCGCACCTTATCTGTGCCTTTAAGCCATTCCTCTCGAAAAGTCCCTCATAAGTTTCCAAAATTGACAACCCTAGGGCGCACTGTGAGAGTGATGCGTGATCGAAACATCCGCACGGAACATCCGAACCACCGTGCAGAGAACGAGTGGCGCGTGGCGAGGGCCCGAGGCCGATGCAAATCTCGCGTGCCGCAAATTACTCCGGCTCGGTGAGGTTCAGTAGATATGGCAACCCGCGCGGTCTCACACTTACTCATTTGCTCGTCCTATAGTAGATACGTTAAAATCTGTACGCCGAATACACGAGCTATTGTTATCCTTACATTCATATGTATAGTAAAGGCAAAACACGTTGTTGCTTTTCTCAATAAATTCACCATTTCACTCGCGAGTTTTTCTCTTTGCGTCCCTTCTTCCTTTCGTTTGTCTTGCTCTTCAATTACCTTGAAAGGATAACAACATCTTGTTGATCATTAGAGAGTTTTTGCAATACCATTTATCCAGATACAATGAGTCACGTTATCTTCTTCTTAACAATTATTAAAAAAAAAATAATGTGACTTTAATTCATTATATCTGGATTCACGTTATTGCAGAAATTCCCTATTATTCCGCGTTTTATCGCAAAACGAAAGTAAGCCGAAACCTACTTACACTATTAAATTCATAATGTCAAATTATATTTAATTTGAATTATTTTTATACTGAAAAAAATATATTAAATTTTAATAAATAATTTGTTCGAATAATGTCAACTAAATATTCACTAAATATAAAAATATATTTATTTGTTAGAAAACCATTAATTTGAATTGATTATTATTTCATTTTATTAAGTAAATATTTATTTATGCAAGTAAACATTTATTATAGGTACTATTTAAATAAATATTTATTTATTAAAATTAATTAGTATATTTTTTCTTAGTGTGATTATATCTATAGGTCGCCATTGTTTCTACTCAATATGTCATTAATTTAACTAGAACAATATTGTAAAAAGAAGTGTTTAATTTTAAAATATTAATCTTTTTTGGGAATGCAGTTAAACAATTTAACTCAAGAAAATGTATTAAATTTGATTTAAATTTAGCTTATTATTTACTAATTGCATATGCATGTTGTTTACGTTGAAACTAATTATAGAAACGGATTGATTTACATTTTGACATATATGAAAGTTAAAAATAACAAAATGTTATTTAATTCAAAGGATTGGGTTTCCATTGCTCGTTTGATGTCTGACAGTATACATGTTTTATTGTGAGACAGATGTCTAAAGCAGATCATTAATTATTAATTATAATATTATTATGCAACATTATTGATCGTCTGAAGATTACATTGAACTTTCAGAATGTTTGTTTTGAATTGTTTAAAGGGGGCATCAATAATATTGTGCAACAATAAAATAATTGTGTAACAATATATTGAGTGTGTAGGAACCTCTTTACGCTTATAGTTATATTTCATCGTTTCTGTCGTATAATATTTTCTAATAACTCGCACGAAAGGAACGATTTGCGTAGCGAAATTTGAAAATCTTGTTCCCCGTGTTTCACTCTGACTAAAGGGAAAACACGGCATGCTTTATGACATGGTATTTCCTCGGCGTAATGTATTATGATTTCACACTTTGCGCAGCGAATACTTTCGATTGCACGCATTTTACGTCGCAAGTACATATGACGGTATATTGCAATTTCATGTCGTTTCTGTGTACGTTTTCACGTCGCTTACTTTTACGCACAGCGTGTCCACATATCTTCGAAAAGATTGAGGCAGTGAGGTTCTCTTCACAGTAGCCTAACGAGCCGAATACGATTCCCGTTCTCCGTCGATCGTCGTCTCTAAGAAACGGCGACCCGTCTGGCCCTGCGTCTAAATTAGACAATTTACGCAGACTGACGTTCGACGATTCGGTTCCGTCGCCGCTTCTTTCACTTTGCAAAACCGTGCCGGCCATTAGTCGTACCGTGGGGAACGAGGGAACGAACACGATGCGGCCGGCAGGTTTTATATTCGTCGCCTCGCAGTTCGCTGCGTATATTAAGGAACGCAGAAAGGGGCGGCATACATGCTCGCTAATATCTTTCGACGCCCCCCATCGGCCCGACAAAAATGATATTTTCGTGCCTACGAGGCATGAGGGGGCGTTCGCGGATTTCTGCAAGGAGTAATTACAGTTCCCTGACGCGGTATTTATTTTCGGCTAAGTGGAAAGGAAAGAGATTATCGAAACGTGATAATAGGACGAGATCTTCGTTTAATTACGACGGGCGTAGGTGTGTCAGACCACGACGCCGCCTCGTTCGCGTACTATGACTTTTAAGGTTTTGTTCTTGTCGCACAGTTTTTTATGAAGCAGAATCGAGAACGTGTTTCTTCGCCTTGGCAAATGCGAAGCGGACGGACGAATGTTCATCCATTTTTCGTTGTTGCTTCCCGCCCCGACGCATAAATTCGTACTGGCTCCTCGTTAGGGAGAGAGAGGTAATAGTGAATTCTTGTAGAGCAGTATACAACAGGGCTTGTTATGGTATTCAATTGTTTCTCCGACCTTTGGCTATCGTTGATCGTTTTCTAAGTTATTTTACGTGAAAGGGAATGCGTTCAAGAGCTTACTCTTGAACGCATTCCCTTTCACATAAAATAACTTGGAAACGAACATTAGTCTGTTTTTTAAGTTGTTTAAGCTTGTAACAATGAATTTCGTGTCACGGTTTCAGTAAAATTTATTTACATTTCCTAATTCTTAAAGAGTCTAATTGTACACGTATTGAATAATATCATTAATAAAATTTAAAATGTTAAAGAAAAGTTTTTTGTTATTTTCTTAAATATTCAATGTAAATGACAATTTTTTTGTTAAATAGTATTTTATTTTAATATTTTAATAGCATATACATATTTAGTACAATATTTTCAATATGATGTATTATTAAATTATAGTTTATATCGTTTTCGATAATAATCTTATTAAAAAGTGAAGGAATCTAAGAAAAAAATCTTCATTTTTAAAGAGAAACTATATTTTGTAAAAAATGCAATATAATTAATTATAAAATGCTATTGTACTTTATATATATATATATATTTTATTAAAATTTAATATTTTAATAGTATATAATATAATAGCATTTTCTAATTAATTATATTTTTTTAAAAGAAATTATAATTCCTTTTAAAAATGAAGATAGTTCTTTCGCAAGTTACTTCACTTACTAACAAGGTTATTACCGAAAGCGATGGGCTATAATTCAATAATACATCACAAGTGCTTGCACTTATCCAATGTAAAGAGCCTTGAAGCACTTAGGGAATGCTACGAAGAATACTGGATGCGAATGACCTCGATGTCGCGTTAGAGCATTCGGCAATTTGATTATGCAATGTATACAGCGTTGTCATCGTCGCTCGACTCATAACATTATTCGGAAGCGTTTCGTAAGAAGTACCTTTTTATAATTTCATTTCCATCACGAATAGTTAGAAAAGAATAAAAGAATATGTATTAATGAATATGTATTAATATGCTTTGTGTCTCTCGCTAATCTAATACAATAAATATATCTATTACACACAGTCGTATCTTAAATTTACGATAATAATGATTCATAGTCTATATAAACATATATAAACATATATATTATTTAAATAAGTGTTAATAGTAATATTTAAATAAGTGTTTTCGGGCATAAAATAAAAACGTTAATAAAAATATTAATATACTGTGTTCCTTCAAAACAAATATCTTTGTCGACATTTTATTTTGACCAAAGACAGAAAAATTAGGCTATACGAATTGGTACAGCTGAATAAACTGATTACTGAAGGATCGATTCTTTGTTTCGGCATCTTTGTAGAATCTGAATCGTTAGTAAAACATCAGTTAGTAAAACATCAGAGTTAATCAGCTCACAATAACGAAGTCTTTTTTTCTCTGATTTTAATATTTTCTGACCCGACGTACGTCTCCATTGATATTATTGACAAGTGTTTGACAATAAATTATTTGACGACAGTTATTTGTTAGGAATTGAGCATTAATTAATATTTGCCGTGAGCTTATTGACAGAATTATACATACTACGTTTATATATTTATTTGTTTATTTTATGAAATATTATTATAAATAACTATGAGATATCATTCCCTTATTTCAAAATTAAAAAAATTAAACTTATTAGCATCAAAAACTGTTAAATTGCTTGTCAATTTAATAAATGATATTGCTTCTCTTATTCTGCTCATGATTGCATTTCAAGATCGAAAAAAAATTTCATAGTTTGCAGAATCAAATATGTATATAAATTCACATAGAAATATTTAAGAACTAAGATCTACTTTGATCGAATATAGGATTTTTCTTATTGAATTAAAAAATTAAATTTCTTAGAAAAGAAAAGAAACCATTTTTTTTAACTTAACAAAAAATGAATGATTAATCAAATAATATCGATAAAAGAATATCTGAAGATATGATCTCGGCGCTAAGACAAGCGCATATTTCTAACATGAAAATAGATTCTTAAAATATATTTCTTTAAATATCATTTTTTGTTTCATAGTTAAAAAAAATACATTTGAAGTGACGGTTTTTTTTTATTATCTTTCTTTTTTATTATCTTTCTTAAGTTGTAGCGATGACCTTAATGATATTTTATGAAATTAAATTTAGTTATAATTAAATTTAGTTATAATTAGTTCATTTTTTATGATTGGATTTTTATGATAGAGTAATTACTTAGTATTCATAGTAAATAGTAATCACATTTTTTAAATGTCACTTTTTAAGTAAGCGAGCGATATTATATTTCGTACAGTTTATTATTATTAAGAAAATTTTACTTGATTAATTTGTATTAATTCAAACATTTGTATATTAAATTGCAATTTTTGAATATAAAAAGATATTACGTTTATTTATAATATAATAATTATTTCATCTAACATCATTATAAGTAAAATATGTCATTTATATTCTATAAATTTCAAGAAATAACTGTTTATAATCTTTTTGAAAAATCTTTTTTTTAATCATTTTGTAAAGTTAAGAATCTAAGCGCGTCGCTCTATATCAATTCGTTTTAAAATATTGCTGCGATGATTGAGCGAATTTTAGTATGTTACGGCACAATAGTATGCGAAGAGCATGACAAATACGGCTGGCTTCTCTTGTCGTATCTCAGAATTCGCTTGGAAGAAATAAGTGAACGTTAATCCGACTTGGCGACCCGTATCTGTCATATTCTAATAAAAGCCGAATAGAAAACAAATGTCAAAGCCTCAGATCGTGGGTCTCATTTGAATAGTTATTTGGACATTGTCCCATTGAGGAGGAGAGAGGGAGAGGGAAGAAGGTACTTTGGTCCTTAGACTCTGCAAGAATGGCTCAATCTTCAAAGAGAGCGAAAGTGAGCGGTAGGGTCTCGAATGCATCACAATGTACCTCACGCTGCGACGAAAGAAACAACGATCACGAAGGGGAGTCTCACTCGGTGCTCGATCTCGTTTTATTCCTACGCTCGAGGCTTTAAGACTACCTGAATACAGTGATTTACTGCGTGACTGTAATCGTTATTAATGCAATAGTCGTCGCGTATGTACGCGAAATATTGCGAAACGTGGTCGAAAACATTTACGATTCTATAAACTGACACTCACTCGCATTCCGTATAAATGAAGATCATTAAATATTAAGAATCCTTGGGAAAATTGTTCGACTGCTCATTAGTGTTATTCACTGTCTTTGTTTATTGACGTAAGCAATATTTTGTATAATAATTATTTAATCGAGATCATATCTCTATCTAGTTTATTCTAGGCAAATCTGGACAAATCGTGAACCTGATATCGCGTCTTCGTCTAGACAATTAAAAAGACACTGAGTTTCACTCGGCGTGAAGTCTTCACGGTGGCACATTCTCTTTGTCCAATCCGATTTCAGCTTTGATTACACGGTAGCGGTATATTTCATTCCATATTCTCTCTCTATTTAAAGCGAAAAGGAGAGGATTTGAAAACGAATAAATATATGTATTTGTAATTATTTATAATAATATATTTATAATTACTTTTAACAAAATCAAATAAATGTGAAAAGATTAGTTTATAATTTCGTAAATAGTGAATAGTGATATATTATATCACTATTCACATTATACATTAATGAATATTATACATTAATGAAATTATATAATTATTTTGTGTGTAAATTTTCCATAAATTCATTTATTATGGAATAATCATTAGATAAAATTAATGAAATATAATTTTCACTTTGAAAGCACCGCAAGAGGATTGCGTTGCACGTGTCTTATATTTTTAATGATAATATAAGATCTTATCTAATGTGTTTCCAATATAACATAATCAACACAAAGAAGATTTCTAAGTAATATGATGAGTTATATATGTTGAAAGATTAGCGTTTAATAAAACTTATTCCAACCCAAGTAAGCAGCTTGAATTATATAATTTTTTTTTTAATTCTCTCTGTCAAAAATTATTATTTCTCGAAAAAAACTAATGTATCAAATGAAAAATTAAAATCCAAACGCTACGCTTTTAACTAATCGAGTTAAATTTTATTAAATTAAAAAATAAAACCTAAGTGGTACTATTTTTATTTATTTAACTCTAATAACATTGTGTATCATTCATACAAAAGATTTGATATCAATAACTGGCGCCAAGTTAAATTCTGTACCAAATTAAATAAAGAGTACAATTTAAGTGATACTATCTTTAATTTTTATACAATAAAATCTAAATATATACATTTGTATTTCTATTGAAAGATCTTTCTATTCCGATCCAAATGGCTTTAATTTTTTTTATATAAAATTTTTATATCGCAATTCATTCAAAGATTTTCTCTTCCAACCAAGTAATAGTTATTTAATTCTCCTTCAAAATATTATTCCAACGTTATCACATAATTGCTAAAGTTAAATATTTAGGATAAATAAAAAGAGGTTCGAAAGAATCTACCAATAAAAAATATAAAAAAATCCATCAGAGTCTACATCAACTGTTCGGATGCACAGAATTCTTTATTCTCGTGTGAATGTATTGTAACAAATGTACGAATATAAATGTTTCGACTCTTCAATTTGGATCCTTCTCAATATAAATCTAAATATAAATCTAAATCATAGTAATGCAAATTTCAAGATGGTGATTCTCGATAATTTAGCTCGTTCTTCTTTATACAAATGCTAAATTAGCTATGTAATGAATAGCCAAATGATCAAATGAAATTATCAAAAATATTAATTTATACAATAATTTTATTTTTCTTTTGAATAACTATAGCAATATCTGACAATTTGATAAGCGATGTGATTCTACTTTTTGACACAATGTATATGACTCCGGTTTTACTTTATGTAAGTTTTATATTATTTATTAAGATTGGAAATAAGATCGTTTATGTTAGATATATTGCTTTAAATACGAAGCGCCACTACGATCTAAGATGTTGAACTATTATATATATTCATTTTAAATTTAATGAATTAATTTCAGAAATTATAATTGTAAAATTTTATATTATTATTGTATAAGTTAATATTTTTCTGGTCGTTATTATTTTTCTAGACACTCTTTATGCCAAAAAGTTGAAAACAATCGTTGGTTTAATTGATTGAGTTCTTTCTTTGTCCCACCTTATTTACCATTAAGAGAATTTCGAATTAATAATTAATAATTAATATTCTTTTCAATCAAAAATAGTTGTCAAAAAAATTTAAACAATGGAATGACCAGTGTAACACACCTAAAGACAAGACAATAATGAAAATTAATTACAGATTTTTTATAATCTCCTTTATATCATTTTTATCAGAAAAAAAAAATCCAAAAATTTTTTAAAACAGACTCCTTAATATATATAATATATAAGGGGATTAATAATCTTAGGGGATTCATCAGGGATCATAAAGACGTTCGTCCCAAGCTATCTCATACAGATGTTATAAGAATAAAATTGATTGTCGAGATTGTGAAGCATTATATGTGGACCAAACAGGTAGATATTTGAAGACACGCATAAATGAACATAGAAATCACATAAATTGGAACACTACATTCCATAATAACAGAACACAGAATTAATCATTAGCATGATTTTGATTGAAAAAATATCAAGATATTAGATGAGGAAAGAGTGTTTAATAAAAGACTGATTTCGGAAATGATTCATAGAAATACAGAGTGATTCTTTAGACCCCTACCACTATATATGAATTTGTTTATTGTGACGGAATTGTGACGTTGTTTCCCCTCTTTGTTACATTTTTAAATTTATCTGAAACGCCTTGCACACATGAAATAGAGAATCACCTTTCTTTCATCTGAACCTTTTCTTACATTACACAATTATGTGTAATATAATTTTTCATTACACAAAAAAAAGGAAACTCTTTCATCAATTCATGAAGGAAAGATCTGAGATTGAAAAAAAATTTAATTTTATACAATCAAAACAAAGAAAGAAGTTTATAAATAATCTTAATAAAATACATTATATGTACATAGATAAAAAAGACACAGTTGAAAACATTCCAAATAATAATGGACGATTTATTATTGACAAAATTCCAAATAACATCATACATAACAATCATTTAAACAGAATTAATATTAATATTGATCCCTCCTCAATTTTTACAAATTCAACCAAAATCATCATTATCTTTCATTATCAAAAAGAAATGGTTCATTAATTTCTCCTCAATACCGATTCCTATTGAGGTACAATTATTATTACAATTGGGAGATAAGTTTTCTCTTCCGGTTTCAAATTTCAGAATTTCAGATTAATTTGTGAATTTATTAAAAGTATTAAGAATGGTATTAAAAAAATACAGAGTTCCGTTCATAATACAATTAGAAATAGAACATTACCCATTTTAAATAAACTTCTTTCCTTGAACTCAAAAAATAATTTTACTAACAATAAATTAAAAAATCTAACTCTCCTAACAAAACAGTTTATAAAAGAACATCAGAATATTACTTTTACAAAAGCAGATAAAGGAAATATAATGGTTGCCTTGCCAGAGACTTTTATATTAAAAAAAATTAATTTAATGTTAGAAGATCTTTCTACATTTAAAAATTGACAAAGATCCTTTGAAAAAACTTACGTATCAATTAAAAAATTTGATTATAAGATGGAAAAAACTTGAATTTATTTCACAAAATACATATAAAAATCTCTACTGCAATGATGGAGTTCTACCTAAGACTTATGCTTTACCTAAAGTGCACAAATAAGATTGTCCATTTCGTTCATTATTTCTATTGATAGGCTCCTCTGTATGAACACACTTTACATCACAATCACAAAATTGATTAGGACAATACAGAAGTTCTGGATGAAGAAAGATATTTTAATAAGTGATTGATTTCAGAAATCATAAATATAAAATGACAAACAAATGGTCTCAATCTTCAAAAAGACACAGATGGTTTAGATCGAACATATGATAGTCTTATTATATAATAAATGTAAATAAATTTAGATTCAACTTACATAAAGACAACATCTATGTATGTCCTTATATATCTTTTTTTAAAAATATCTTGTTTATTACATTCTTAGATGTGAAACAGTTAAGAATATTCGATACATCTTGACGATTTTTAAGTTTCATCATAACATGTTTTTATATAAATCTTTTCCATTTCACTCAATATTGTAATATACTTAATTGCAGTGTTATATGGAATTGAGGTAAGCACTTTCTTTGTACAATGTTAACTTTACGTAATTTTTAACTTTTAATAACTTTATTAGAACGCAATCATTTGTTAACTAAGAAGATAGGCAACTTCTTTGTACGATGTTTGTGCTTTTCTCATTTTCCGACTGGATAGAAGATATTCTTTATTAATGTATTAATTATGTATTTGCTGAAGATGGCTAAAACTAATAGTCGAAACATTCAAACTAACATCTTTTAATACACTTATACTATTAATGATTATATAAGTATAGATTGCGCTCCTCTTATTGTGCTAACTCCAAAGTAACCCCCTTAAATCTGTAAGTTTTTATATTATTATTGTAGTAAGTTAAGTTACTTTTGATAATCATTTGGTTATTCATTACACAGCTAATTTGGCATTGGATAAAGAAGAACGAGCTAAATTATCAGGAATCACCATCTTGGAATTTGCATTATTTAGATTTATATTTTATATTGATAAGGATTTAAATTGAAGAATCGAAGCATTTATATTTGATTCATTTTGATATATTCACACGAGAGTAAAGAGTTTTCTGTGCATCTGAACAGCTGATGTGAGTTCTGATGAGCTTTTTTATATTTTTTATTGATATTCAGGATAATCAATATTTTTATTACATTTACTTCAGAACTTTGATTATATGCGATTGTGTTCGAACTTGTACAATGTGAGGTACAAATAATTTTTCCCAAATTAAATTAAAATTTGTAAAGAATTCATTGCAAAAAATTTTTATCTGTGAGAACGCTAGCATAGTATACGTGAAATCCGAATTCAATTCCCGACTTAAATAATATTTTTCGTTATAAATTTTTTATAGGTAAATTCTATATAGGTTTTTTAATTTAATTTCGGGAAATTTTATTAGTATCTCAGATTGAGTTACAAGTCCGAAAATAATTGGCGCACAATCACAGTTCTGAGATAATTGTATTTAAAATACATATTAATGTATTACTCTAAACATTTAATTTTGATCGTGATTGGCAGTTTCATATTTAGTTGTATTGAATCATATTATATCAATCCAACATAACGTATACATTTAATAACGCGATGTAATTACCATTAACAAATCCCACTTAATAATTGTT
>NW_017259212.1:2773112-2783711 GCF_001594045.1 Atta colombica | reverse complement strand
CTTATTCAAACTAAATAATTTTATATGATTTGAATAAGAAAGAATTTTTTAGAAGTATGCAAATGAAAACCTTAGTAGAAGAAAGTAGTTTGAAGTATCCTTGGCAGACAATATATGTTGGGTTCGACGTCTTTTTATAAAAACACATTATTTTTTATATAATTTTTATATAATTTTTACAGTAGAAAATTTGTTTTTAAAAGCAGAGAATTTGTTTTGATTAGATATTTGTTTGTTTTAAGAACAAATTCTCTGTTTCAAGAATAACAAATTATTTTCTATATAATTTGTTTTTACAAATTACAGAAAATGTTTTGATTAAATATTTGTTTGCTTTAAAATCACAAACGTTCTTAGAGTGTTTTGAAACAGAGAATTTGATAATTTGGAATCAGAAGATACTTATTCTAGCCTCACTTACATGTTCTCATATTTCTCTATGCCTCGATGTAACAGATTTCTTAATCTGAATATCGTAAGCCTTAAACACAATGCGAAGCAACAGCGAAAGCGATAGAAATAGTGATAGTGATAGGAACAGAAGAATCTAACATACGGGAATGCATATGTTAATATACATAAGAATGGAAGGCAATAAATTTCCGACGAGTTAGAATTCTTCTATCACCTTATAGTCTACTAATCAGCCTTCAGATTTTTCATTCTGTTTGTATGTGCTCTAACATTGAAGCAGATCGGCACTAATCGATTGATTACGCTCATCGGCGAATCGTAAACTATCTTTTAGCGTGAGACTACCGTGTCTCCTGACATTGCATTGTATTTTGCTACTTCAAAAATATTTAAATACAATACTTTAATTTTAGGCGATAATATAAACTATCAAAGCTAATATGTGACGCTATGAACAAGCATAAACAAAGATTGTTCGCGAACGTTTGGGTAATTTTGGTACATATTAACTAGGTAACGGTTTTAATAAATTTCTCATACTTACGTTACATTTTAATAATAATATTCGAAATCTATCGAACTAATGTATTGTATTTCTATCGCTTTTGTCGTTGATGGTATTATGTATGTAAAGAACGATTCTTTCGCGCACATCTCCGTTGGCGTCGCGCCGGTTTATGATCGCGACTTCTCATCCCTCATTCTTCACCACCTTCTCCGTTCGCATTTGCATTTTTATATTTATCACAAACGCGAGTACTATACACGGCACGTTTGTTTTGTTATTTCATAGATGGATATCCGTCTTTTTTGTGTTTTTGACAAAAATTCCTGACAAAAATTTTGTTAAGTTCAGCATATCATAAGAAGATCATCAAAAAAAAGAAAATTGGAACAACAAGAAAAAACGTATGTTTTTTTAATCACGTTGAATCACAGTAATAAAATATATTATCTCAAATTTGTTTACATTAACATATAATTTATACTTTGTAAAATAAAAAAACATACGCTTTTTCTTATTTTTAAAAATCTTTTTCGTTATCTTCTTGCGATATGTCAAATTCGAAGAATTAAGAAAGAAAATTAACAAGCAGAAATTGCGATATATATAACATTTTTCAACTTTCTTATTTGAAATTGATGAAGAGTGAAAAAATTTGAATCACTAGATATCTGTTTCAATTATAAGTTTCTCTTCGATAAATTTTATGTTATCTGATTGCTTTCGCAATTCAGTCAGAAGGCATGTTGAGTACCTCGAGAATCAAACACTTGGAAAAAGAGAAAGAAGAATATGATGGGAGAGTAAGAAAAAAGAGGGAAAAGAGGACGACTCAGTCCGGACAGTCCAGCTGAAATAGTCAAAACGCTAACGGTTGAGGTCTTTACGACTATGAGCAAGTTTATTTGGGCATGATGAGGAAAATGTCGTAACAACAAGAATCTTATATGGAGTATCCGGTAAAAATTGTTTACATTGTCTAGCCACGCTAGGGGTTCAACCGATAGAACCGTTAAAATATTTTAACACAACGAAGAAATGTTATTTAAAAAATACAAAAGTTATTACTGTATTATATACTGTATTATGTACTGCAAGTAAACAAGTAAAACAAACGCGCGTTTAATATTTCTGATAATTTAGAATAAGTTACATATATATTTAAATACATAATTGCACAGCAGTGTTATATTGTGATTTACATATGACGTTGTAAATTTGTAAAAATATATTTTATAAGAAGGAATATACAAAATATAATAATAGTAAAATTTTTAATGGTAGCAGAAAAAAAATTTCAGATCCATTGAAATTCTGAAAAATATAAAAAATTATAAGTTCGTGTATGTTTTTCATTAACAGAATTTTTTTTATTAAGCTATCGAAAATTTTAAAAAGTTCTTTTTAGTATAATTTTATTTTATTTTATATAAATATTTATATACATATTTGTTATTCATTAAATACATCATAAATAAGTCTCATATTGAAGCAAAAACATATTTCAGAATTTTACTTCAACTTTTAGAATAGTATAAACCGATATTACTTATCTTGGCCTCGTTATTCTTGTGTAACGTACATAGAGAAAGTCTGTAGAAAGAGAAAAGAATCAAATTCGGAAAGTACAATGGAATATCAGACTTTACGAGTATGAAAATTTTACTATATACGAACTGTAGTTGCAAGAAACATTAATACCAACGTGGTTGTCAGAGCAAAAGACAGTTATTCGCATACGAGTACGAGCTTGTGAGATCGACGTCGTGTGCCATTGATGTGACGATGTTAATCCAACGATACGTGGGGCGCGAGATCGTTGGCTCTTGAAATTTTTCGCAAGACGATCGATCTTGGAAAAGACACCCGTTAGAAGTAACGTCGCCGATCGTATTTTCACGACGCGGCGGCGACGTGTACATCGCGCGGCCGCGCCGTCGGTGTGCTACCGAGGTCCCTGCACCCGGGGCACCGATCGATAATCGATGGAACAAAAAGTTAGAATTTGTTTACAGTTTAGTAACCCAAATCAGGGCGGCGGCCCGCCATCCTCGGCCAACCCTCTCCAAACCCTCCCCCGTTGATCGCACACTAGCAACCACCGCCGTCGCCGACATCTCCGACCAACACAAGTCAGCGTTCCCTCTTCCGACGACGCTCTCCGCAGTCCGCCACCACCAGCACCACTATCGTCGGCGAACGACGCTGTACCTTGTCACGAACGACGCTACGCGGTACAAATACCAGCAGAAAGCAGAGCGGCGCTACCAAAGCGCCAGCGGCAGTTACACAGGCAGACCACCTATACCCAGTCGCCGTCACCGACACGTCGACCGTATACCCGCCGCTCGTATCACTTTATTTTTCCCCACTTTTCTCTGCCCGTGCGCCGTTTCGTTCCGTCAGACGAGTTTGCCGAACTACTTGCTCGTCCTGGCCCCGAATGCATTTGTCAAACGGTGAAACAAATTGGTAGACAGCTCACAAATACCAACGCGTCTCTCGCCGCCGCGCACTCGTCGGCCACGTAAACTGCCTTTGACTAATGTGTTGTTCATCCCCCGACACGGCTCATGTACTCCACATTCGACGAATTTTATAACTCGCGTCTTCCCTCTTCATTTCTACTTTTATCCCTTTTCTCTATCGTTTTCGTTGCGTTTTCGGTTTGAGAGAGCGATATGTGCGAGGATTAACATCTCAAAGAAAGAACAATGAGATTTTACATTCCTTTATAACGAACGACTTATTTCGTTGCGAAGTCTCTTGCCTTCATCGAAGTATCTTTGCCTTTGCGAAGTCGCAATTCACCCCGACGCTCATATTCGATATTGATCTGAAAGAATTTGCTACCATCGCGGCGATATGGAGCGTAAGATAGCCGGATGTTTTTGCTTCAAGTGGTTCGAATGTGGTACGATCGTAATAATTCATTGATATTTTTAGATGATATGGCGGAGTATATTTATACGTTTTTCAGTTTTAACGAAAGGAATGAATTTTTTAAAGAAAATCATTGCGCATTTAATCGTCATTTTATATAAATATGTATGCCAATATAATTCTTTAAGATGAAATCTGAAAATTTGTTGGTTGGGCAGGTAGAGTAAATCAGATGAGAAGTGAGTTTGCACTTTTATTTTCGGTCAAGAGGACTTACCTGAAATAATATACAGGATGAAAGGAAAGCTAAATATTTCTCTGGGGCAAGATATGAGCCAATTTCGTTATGCGTGTGGCCTTTATTATATAAACATCTTTTTGTTTCTCAAGCATTAAGCGTCGTGACTTTACCACTTTACATACATATTCCCCTATACAGATACTCTTTTACTTTTTAAAGAATGATTTATTTATAATTTTATTCCGTTTCTTAAGTATATTTTTAGAGCTTAAAGCTCCTTTTTATATTCAGTTATACATTTCTGTAATAAAACTTCCTAGTCAGTCGGAAAATATAAGAATCAGCTAGAATTCTATTTGTGTTATGAAACGTCGGACTTTTAAAAAATGAATGAAGCATAATTTTTTAGAAGAGCGTATAAAAATTGAGAAGCGTTTATAATGGCAAAGCAATATTTGAACGAGTATATTTTCAATTAACTGTTATTCTATCCTAGTGAGATAGTGTGCTCGAGGAATACAAAAATTTAGTTACAAATTGTATTAATTAAGAAATTTTCTTATAAAAAAAATATAATTATATTCAAAATTGTGGGTTTTCAAAAATATTCATTCACAAAAAATTATATTATTTTACGAGTATTCTATATTTATTCAAAATATTCAAAAATTTAAATTTAATATCAGATATAAACTAAAAAATTCCTGTAAGCAACCTTAATAACCAGATATCTACGCTAATTTGCTACATAATTCTAAAAAGCGTATAAATTTTCTGCACGATAGCACGTATTTGTGACAATGTAGAAGAATCTGCCGTCTAAAATCGTTCCTCTGCTGATTTTACTATTCTTATAGATTTTTGTTTACTCTAAACTTGCGAGCTATATGTTAATGTAGTTAATGTAGAGTAGGAATAAATGCGAAAACAAAAATATTCATAATCATATTCACAAAAATATTTATTCAAATGAAATAAAAATGTATTTATTCATTTCTCGACAAATATCAAGAAAAAGTATATTCGTACTCGTATTCCTATCTATTTTTTAATCATTTATTTGAATATTGGGCGTATGCATCGGGCTAGTCTGAGATATGTGTCCTTCGTTAAATACTCATTGCCATCTGCGTTTCCTGAATTCAAGAATACATAAGTGTCTTCAATTCTCGCAAAAAAAATATTTTCAAGTATTCCGAGAATTCGATGTCGATTTATCGCATAACTAGCCAATATCTTTCTTTGCGGGAGTGAGAGAAAGGTAATGATTCTTTCTCTCTTTCTCTCACACGCTCTCTCTCTCTCTCTCTCTCTCTCTCTCTCTCTCTCTCTCTCCCTGCTCGCCCCGCATAGATACACAGATATGCTCTTTCGAATAAGTAGAATCGATCCGCGAGCCTCACGCGGCGAAGCACAGATACGCGAATAGCTGATGCCTAGGTGTTGGATTTTATGACTTATTGACTCTCGTCCATGTTTACCGGACTCGGTGCGACGGGCATGCGGCGCCAAGCGCCGGGAATGCGGCCACCTTTGCGAACGACCGTCAGATACGTCAGATCGATCGATCTCCTTCTCTCTACTTCGTTGTTTTTTGGCCATTTTTTTTTTGCGCCTGCCTGGATCGTCGTCGATGTAACGATGATGATCGTTATCGCCGATCAATGTTAATATCTTGTTTTATCCGTGTTGCTTGGGTGTTAATTCCAATTGCAATGGCACGGATGAATAATTGCGTTCCGCGGACTTTAACCCGACGATCTCATGAGAATCGCGATGGTAATGTTACTTTTTTACGCGTGCATAGTAAGACCGCCCACATTTGAAAATAATAATATAATCAAAAGTCACATTGCTCCGTCCTGATTAACGATCGCTCGAGTATGATTCGTCGTACGTGACGGATATGTGAACAGTATTATACCGTCTTCGTAACGTTAACACGATGTTATATTTCTGATTGAACTCGCGACTTCAAATCCGTTGTACGAATGGATAGTATATGAGAGAGAGAGAGAGAGAGCCGCTTTTCAACGACGAAATGCGGGGATCTCGCGTAATCCTCGTCTAGCCAGCCTGCAAAACGCCACGAGATTTCTCCCACGTAAATATTGAATTTCCTTGATATCGAACTGCGCCGCACCGCTCGGTGATAAAATGCGAGCGATGAAAACATGATCGAACGACTTGTAAACTGACGCCGGCGAGGGTACACCCGCATGCATAAATGATGCGAAAAGCAAAAATACAAAAACGAATGTATCGTCACGGATTTTAACGAAAACTGATTTTTTGTTTAGCTCGTAATAACTGGAGTGTATAATCTGATATGCTTGACAATAAAAAATCTCGATATTTTATAGTGAGATATGATTGATTCTAATATAACGTTCTCCAAATAAATTAAAGACGCAAGAAACAAATTAAAAAGAAAAACAGATATTGGTCTTTTAGGAAGAGTAGAAGACATAAAGAAGAAATAAATTGTTTGATTGTTTAGATTAAAAATGTAGCCCTTACATAAATTCAATTTATATCACTTCGTTTATCTGTATTCTTTATCTTGCGTAGTTATATGATTGATTCTAGTAAAATGATTAAAGACACAAGAAGGAATAGATTAAAAAGGAATAGATGTTAATTTTGTAGGAAGAGTAGAAGAGATAAAATCACAAAGGATCGTTTGATTATAAAAAAATATAGGATTTTGATTATAAAAAAATATAGCTTTCATATAAATTCCATTTGTACCGCTCCATATATCTATATTCTTTTTCTTGTGTAGTTATATGATTGATTCTAGTAGAATGTTCTCCACGGATTGAAGACACAAGAACAAATTTAAGAAATAGATATTAACTTTGTAGAAAAAGTAGAAGAGATAAATCACAAAGAATCATTTGCTTGGTTAGATTATTAACACAGTCACTTTTATATTCTATTTATATCATTTCATATATTTGTATCTTTTATGCATGCTTGTGTTAGTGATTGTAGTAGAATGTTCTCCACGCGAATTAAAAAATACATAAATAAATTTAAGAAATAGATATTAATTTTTAGAAAGAATTTTTAGGAAGCGATAAAATTATAAAAAATATCTATTACTTCATTTATACCGCATTTGATTGTTTAGATTATTAAAAATGTGGCCCTCTTTTATATAAATTTCATTTATATATCGCTCTATATCTGGTATTATCTGTAGTACTGTCTTCCGATTTTTCTTTTTTTCACAGTGTTATCCGACTGATATGAAATTCGCATTGTAACATTAGACTTTTTAAGCGAGATATTTTCTGTGCATTGCATCGCAGGAAATGCGTATCGATGCAACTTCGTGGAGGAGGCGGAGCATATCAGCTATTTTATCGAATAACTACGGGATTAATCTGTTATTGGACGATTGCGATGATCGAGTTTATTTGCCATCGGCAAATACAAATGCATTTTTTTCTTGTAAACGCAAAAGAATGGAATGATCGGTGCCACCGGAAGTCGCCTGGAGCCGATGACTGGCCCGTGACTTATACAGCAGTGCGCGTGTACAGGTGTCTGTACGCTGCACTGTTATTACGCCACGTGAAAGTATAGTTGCCACAGGAGAATACATAAATACAGACCGTACCTTTAATACAGCACGGCCATAATTTATTTACGGCAATCGCAATTTTTCGCACTACATATTCGTTCTCACAGTAATATATCGAGGCTTTCCTAGAAATTTCGCGATCGGTTCCGTGCTCCGAAAGTCCCATATTATTCATGAATAATATATGGGAATTTCGCCTAAGAAATGTTCTGCTTAATTAAATGCGCGCTTATGTATATACTAGATTCAATCACGTAATGCAAACAACCGGAGCGTGATCCCCAACATCTAATTATTTCATCGAGTAAATAAGTAAGTTTTCATCAATGGACAGAACAGCTTAATTTGCGAAATTATCTGAACATGCATCGATATTTAAATGAAGAAGGAAAAGAAACATGTGATATTTGAAACATTTCGACAATTAATAAAGGATGACGCTGCGTATTTTTTATCGATATGGTACGTGTATTGACAATTTATTTTGGAGCAATTTAAGTGCCTCTCGTAGACGAAGTGCGCATATTCGATTAGTATTCTCGATTGATAACGAGCGAGGTCGATTCTGTGAAAACGGCGAAGAGTGTACTTCGCTGATGCTCCTGGTACCAATGGATGACGACTATCGCAAAGAAGTCGGACAGTGCGCTTATGCAAACACTTTTAACCGGGCGTTCCGCGGCCGGTCGTGTCGACTCGCGTCGAGCTGTATCTCTGTGAAGAACTCCTTTTCCCCAGCCTCTTCGTTGTAGCCTCCTTGTGTTTGTCTACGGTCGTATTTGCCCGACGCATTCCACTGTTGCTCGCGTTGCACCGACGCAATCAGTAAGCGGCTGTGGCGAATCGCTGTGCTTTGTAGATTATCGTTGTCTCTAAGATATCTTTTTTAGTCATAAAAAAATCTGTTTTAGTCATTATCAATCTTTTGCTGTGTTGTTGCAGCAGTTATTAAATATTAATAGTTTAAAAAATAACGTAATTAGATAAATACAAATGTGTGCTGCTTGGAGCTAATAGTATCTTTTTTATTTATAAGACAGTGATATAACATCACAAATAATTGTTTATTTATTATATATGAACACTAATTTTATTTGTATCTGTATGCGTATCAGTATACATGTAGATATTCGTGGAGCATGTGTCAAACTGGATTAAAACAACGATGAAACACGAGGAAGCTTGTAAAAGGGAGGCAAAAAAAAATAAAAAACCACTTTTACCAATCACGTTGATCGCAACACGTCGTAAGCGCTTGCCGAACATCTTTAACACACTTACGCGTGTGTGTACGTGAGAGCCGAAGGGATGTCCTAAGATTTGTCACTGTCGTGGACCGTTCGGCAGCGATAATATTCGCAAGACGGATTATCCTCGATTTCACAAGGTTTGCTGAACATAACTGTCTACGTATCCGATGTCTACACATTCGGTAGAGAAACTGGATCCACATGATACTCTTTGACCACCCATCATTAACGATATCATTCCTTTGCTTATCGTGAACGATCTTATGTCGAGAAAGTCGAGTTTTCTAACATTATCTCATTCGGATTTTAATTTAGAAATAAGTATACATCAGGAAAAATAAGATACTTCTTCTGATGTATCTTTATTTCTAAATTAATTCAAATAAAGTAACAGATTGCATAATTAAATTGATGTGCATATTTTTATATATATATAATGTTTTTTATGTTTGAAGTGTTTTTTTCATATTTTAAAATAAGAATACAATATACTAGTTTTTAGAAAATTTTTATGACAAGCGCGCAAACTAAACTATATTTAAATCATACATTAAGTAAAAAGGTTCTATTTGTATTCATTTTTTATACTTTTCATATCTTTGAATAGCTATCGAATATGACTGGTGACTGTATTTCTGGTTCAGGCTCTTTTCGATATGACGGAGGTCAGGAAAATTGGGACATTAGAAAATGTAACACCAGCATTTGCGAACAATCGTATACTTATTGATTCGTTGCACAAAGCCCCTGTTACATGGTCGCGATTGACACTACTCTACATCAAGGATTAATTCAGAATAACATCGGCGATAACAGTTTTAATCTTAGTCGTGGCTAATATTGGTCGAGCGTTGGCTTATCGACGATATGAAACGATTGAGTGGCGCTTGAAGAAATTACAAGAGAATATTCTACGAATGTTATTCATTTACTAA
Source organism: Atta colombica (assembly GCF_001594045.1). Taxonomy (NCBI): domain Eukaryota; kingdom Metazoa; phylum Arthropoda; class Insecta; order Hymenoptera; family Formicidae; genus Atta; species Atta colombica. The sequence goes on along the minus strand of NW_017259212.1, from coordinate 2,773,891 downwards.
TAGATTTTGAAGAGTATCGATAAATAATCGAAAAAAATTTTATTGCTATTCGAAAATATAATAATTAAATCTTATTTTATACTAAAAGATATATGTAAATCTTTTTGCATATGTATATATACGTTTAGAAATATATTATCTAGAATTATCAATAATTTTTTGATAAGAATCGGTTCAAGGCCAAGATTAGTATCAATTTCGAAGAATGAACGCAACAAATTGAAGAAATTATACTAATAAGCAAAAAGATTTGTTTCAGTAAGTGTGAGAATCATTTTATCAATGAAATGAATATTTAGCTCCAACATTTTTATCTTAAGAAATACAGTGCACAAGATAATAAATTATTATGAATCGAAAGTATGTTTGCAAAAATGTATTACTTAAATAATACTTTGCATATATTTGATATCCATATACAATGTTCGTTAGACATAAATTAAATTATAAATAAACTATAATAGCAGGAAATTAATATTCCCATTATGATGCGCAGAAATTGTTCACGGTCAATCGAAGAATCGATTAACATTTAACAATATAGCGTTATCTATTGCAATGTAGTATCTTGGTATCATCGTTGAAGTCTTGATTTATTACTCTCTTTTTCTTTTTCTGCCAATAAGTTTATTATTTTTGTATACATCAATAGCAAATGGTTTAAAAAATATATTATATAAAAGAATTTGTCGAATGTTCTAAGATAATGTTATTGATAACAATAATTGATGAGCTTTTTTTATTTTAACTTTATGTTGACCATAGATAATTATGTAAAT